>NC_091826.1:59501807-59686807 GCF_038994185.2 Dermacentor albipictus | reverse complement strand
GAGCGAGGTTTTAAAAATTTTTATGAGCATCAGGCAGTCCTTCAATACTTCCACATGTCCTAAAACAGTTATTCGTTAAGTGGGTTAGCAAAATGATGCAACAATAGGGAAAATTAGCGAGAGAAATCCAGTACATATCTACTGACTTCGCCTCAGTTTTCGTTTAGTGAATCACAGATGTTTTTTCCTATGATTGAGCTGATTAAAAATTACAACTGCCAAAGGAGAGCCTCCTCTTTTGTATTACCGTATAGCGCCACGTTACATTTAATTGATGTTCCCGCTGACCTTTGCATAAAATTTCATATTTACCAAACAATTCTTAAATACCTTAAATTTGTCTTGCCACTCAAGTAAGTCTGCGCGTACTGCACTCTGAGAGCGTGCTTTGAGTGCATGTTTTATAAGTAATACTTATTAGTACTAAGGCATGGTTTGACCAGTCAGCTTAGCCTTCCGCAGCGCAAATGTTTCTTTTACATCAATCATACATGGCCCTTGTATCCCAAGTTTTGTATCGTGAATATTCAATATAGCTTCAAAATTTTTAATTGGATGATGACATTCCTCTTAAGGTCACTATCAGAACGGACAGCATTGATTAAGAAATAACCATCACTGCTAAATGAAGGATTCTAATACGCGCGAAAGGTACCATGACGATCGCCTTTCTACGGGCATGTGTGCGTGTGCGTGCGGGTGTGTGCGAGTGTGTGTGTGTGTTCCAACTACTATACTGAGGATTACATGGGCCCTTTCCTCACCAGATTTAATGAAGGGCACATCATCATCCCTTGCACGTGGGACATACTTACTTTAGGGGAATCATCGCCTGTAAGGAGAACCTGATAAGGAGAAAAAATTCAACTTCCTTGGTGCTCATTGTGTGCAGACAAATTTTCGTGTCTTATCCGGATTTACTTCTTAAATATACGGGAAAAGCAGAAGTGCTAAAGAAATTGGAATTACATTTGGTGAATTAACGAGAACAACCTATACTTTAACTGCCCTGTGAAGCAAAACATTAAAGAAAACCAAAATTCCTATACTCTGTTCGCGGCAAATCGGCCACTATGGAAAAGACTGAGGCAAAAAACTGCAGAAGAGTACGCATTAGGGCTGGTTGGTTCATGATTACGAGCAGTAAAAACAGCGCTAAACAATAGGACGAGGAGAGGGACACAAACAACAGCGCTAACGACCAAGTGTCTTTATTCTTTCAGTCAGCCTATATATACTCCGCCGCTAACTCAAAGCTCAGAGTCAACAGAATTCAGCATGCGCAGGGGAGAAAAATGCAATCATAGCGAGAGAAATAAAGTGAAGGCTTACACAAGCTTCGCCGCCAACATGAATGTGGAAAGCTTCGGAAATAAGACGTGCGCGGTCATCGCGGTATGTTAACAGGTGGGTCACGTCTTTAAACGATGGCTTGCAGCCGCATTCATTGCAACACAGTGATAACTAACTGACTATCTTTAGCTCGTTTTTGAACTTTGTGTGAGTGTACGCGCATGCGGTCATTGATGCACCGTTTGGTAGTACCGATACAAAGATGCTTGCATGAAAGAGGAATCTCATAAACCACACAGTCACAACAGTCACCAACAAACCTCTGTCTGTGCTGCTTTTTACAACTCTTTTCAATTACAACGAGTGATTCGGGTGATCGAGAACAAAAAAAAATGGCTTTGGCTTAGCTAAGGTTAAGCCCAAGATGCGAAGCATACTAGCCTTTATTTTAACACGACAGCGTTAAGGAGCTCGTGTCGCAGAAAAGCCGGTGTCGTCGGCGTCGGCTCAGGCGTGCGGCGCTTGCTCAGGCGCACATTTCGTTGTCGCGCCGAACGCTGCGTTGCGCGACGCTCACCACGTCCGATGCGGGGCGCGTAGTCGCTGCGCCTTAGCAAAGCCACCTAGAAAATCAGTCTCTGTAGCACGCCGCAACCTTCGCTTCTCATTCCAACGAGCAGCTCTGTCTCCAGGAGGCATCTCACCTCGTGAGTGTCTAGCAGAGGCAAGCGAAGCTGCTTATATCCCACCGCGACGCCGCGAGCGACGGCGCGAGTTGGAGCCCCGTTTCTCCTCTGTCGTGACGTCACGGTGTCACGTGGTCAGCCTTGAAGGCGACGCCGCGAGCGACGGCGCGAGTTGGAGCCCCGTTTCTCCTCTGTCGTGACGTCACGGTGTCACGTGGTATTGAAGGCGACACCGCCGCGCCTGAGGAGCTGGGTTGAGCTCTAGTAATATGCTTCGCATAAAAAAAGTGTCGCCCTTCTCTTTATTTCCGCCTGGGTTGATATCTGCGCTCGAAACGTGGCTGCCTTTCGGCCACATGGGAAAAGAAGTTGCAGTGCAAGAGGAAGTATTTTCTCGACTCCTTATCACAAGAGAGCTCTGTAGAGATTTTTCCTCGAAGAAAAATTTGCGTGCTCTCCTTTAAGGACTCGCACGATGAGAATTCTGTGGATGGACCAGCGATTCTTGCAGCTGTCAGAGCTATTCCCGAATTTACTAACCGTGCCTTTGTAGCTGCGGAAAACTAACCACTATGCATGTGCGCGTGCTTTGCACCATTTTGATTAACTTAGTTTGCTATCCTTTTTTTTTCATACCTCATTGAGCCCCACAATGCGCTGTGCCGCAAGAGCACAATGCCAGGCAGGAAAGCCTTCTTAAAATTTTGGTTTCACGAAATTTGGGAAATGCAGCAACCTTAGTGAATCGACGAAACGGTGCTTTGTTCACAAAAAGACGTTTTACAAATTGAACCAATTACAGTCCTCATAGATTTGGTGCACATATAAACACGAGGAAAAAATTAAAATATTTGGCGTCCACTCAAGTGATCTCGATTATATGTTAAGGTAAACAAATGAAGTAAACGCTCACTGTCTGCCATAAAAATGTAGTTTAAGGAGCTACAGTTTGCGGAAAATTTCGGCATGAGTCAATAGTAAATTCGCTGAATCAAGACGTTTACAACTCGCCCACAAAAATTAATTATCCCACGTGATTCTTTTAGCTGTGCCACAATTGAAAGATCGCCTGTTGCATATAGCACTAATCAAACCCTGGAACTAAATTACACGATCAGACGTTCATTACTTCTCGTAGAAATTAAACTACATATTCGGCTAATTAAAATATTAATAATCACCTCTGTAATTTATTACTGAACCTTGGAATTTACTAATTGTAGCCGGCAAGGTTGCAAAGCGTATGCACATGGAATGAACTCTCAGGGTGATACCAGTTTTCTGTGCAATGAGATACATCGCGTTTCAGTTACATGCATAAAAGAGCGTTTTCTGAAATGTAAGCGGTCGCCCAGACCCACTAAAAGAGGCCGGACTCAAATATTATTGATTTGAAAATGGAGTTTACGCCTAAATGTAAATGGAACGGCACAGCATTTTTACCACAAGTTAGACGCTGCATATCGTGAAACCAGTGCCATGCTCAGAATTTGTTCCAAGTCGAAATACCTTGCCGACTCACTAGCTACAATTCATAAATTGCGATACATGTTGTAAATTATTTATTAAAAAATTCAATTCACGAAATTTTGCTTTTTAGTCAACGACACATTTGCTTGCTTGTGGAAGTGTTGTTTGCCGTATTGAGTAACATAGTTCAAATCTTAGAATTGAGCTACGTTCCACCGACAATTTTAAAAAATTTGGCGGTGATAAAAAACACCCTACATAGCAATTTGATAAACTTGACTTATCGAGACAACTACGCTGAAGAATTATTCCAGAATTTATAGCAGGACTTACATAGTAACACATACGCGAAAGACTGAAACAATTCCATGATAGATATAAATTATTACATTCTATTTTTATCTTCAACCGATCTACATGCAAGACGAAGCTTAGAGAAAGACGATACATCGCCTAAGTTACAATGCTCTAAATATTGCCCTAACTTTTTATAAATGTGACTTTCTTTCGCGAGATCATTAGAAAACATTGCCAGCAGCTTTCATGAAGTTGGTTAAAAAAATCTGGCAGAAACCGTCTGAGCAGCACTGCCGCCGTTAATGCGAGTTACATTAAAGGAACGCAGCGACACACCCTAGTGCCACCTCCGAAACGCGTCTCGTGTGAGGCGTGTACCGTCACTGCGCTTCGGTCTCAAGCGTTTGCCTTGACACCCTGCGCCATCTAGAGCTGCCGCCGAAAAGTACAAGCGTGGTGCACGTTAGAATTAACATGCAGACAAGTTTGTCTGAAAAAGTTATGACGCGAGCTTGAGTCCACCCTACAGAGGTGAATTAAAAAAATACATATCTTTTCCAGGATTACTGGCATATACCCAGGGACACCTAGTCCGCGATCAAAGTTGGTCAGGAGATGGTTTCCGGTGATGTGCCCAATACTTACAAGAACATACTAATTAGTTACGCAATCTCGAATGAAATATACAAAAGCACACACAAAACATGCGTGAATTCCCAAGGAACATTCATTGCAAAAAGGTTTCTTTGAAACTGTCAAAAATATTTCATTTTCTAAACGGAGTAAACTTCATTAAAATTTGTTCAGTGATTGCACAACGGCCCTTTACATCGATTGCAGTAGGGAACGCAAGTTCGGAGTTACGGTGCATTTTCGTACGTTGCTTGTCGATTGTTGAGACGTCATTAGTACTCAATCTCTCGTGGGAGCCCCAATAGGAAGCTGCAGCTGGGGCAAATATTCGAACCCTCTCTTTACTAACGTGCATCGATGCCCATATCTGCAACCAAAGAAGCCATAATACTAAAATCACCTGCGTTTAACATAACAGATCCTAGCGACTTTTAGGAACAACTCTCTACTGAGCTCCTACCAAAAATCTATCAAACTCGTTCACACACCCATAACTTACTGAACTCTTTTATGCATAGGCGCTTCTCTTTCTTGTTCTCGGAAAGTAAAATCCTGTTACGAAATTACTCACAGAAGACTCACAACGGAAAGCAAATAAGTTTCATAAAATAGCATTGACAACATCTTAATCTTTTGCACTCTTATCAATTCAGCATAGCCTCTAAGTGATGTTCTGATTAAATATAAATATTCAATGGTATTATTATCGCGAGCGTTGTGATGCATAAGCGTAAACATTGCATGAGGTTACACGCAGCATATAATAAAAATAACAAATTTGCACATATGACCATTATTTGTATTGCGTTCTATTAACCGCTTCCCAGAAGTTACGCTTAATATAGATTACGTACAGTGTAGCTGCTTAATTTTTCCAACACCTTAGAAAGGTCCTTGACGTTGGGAACATGCAAGGCTTTGCAGCTGCAGACCTTGGACAGATGGCAACGGCAGTTACCTGCTTGGAATGCAAACGCCTAGAGCCACATAAGCATCCCCAGCGTGTTTGGGAAAACTTTGAATCCGCGTGCTTCATCCTCGCCAGACGCGGGCAAAGACCCCTCAATTCCAACGAACCTACTGGTATCAACTGGTATCGCCTGCGTTTTGCATATCGTGCTGGGAAGCGCACGCCACCTTTTACCTGATCGGCAAACGACAGAAAAGATCACTAAATTATTTCAAAGGGGCTCTGGAACACTGTCCTATCTAATCTTAAGATGACTGCACTAATAAATGGCGTCGCGTGACACATCACCCGCCTCTGACATTTTTTTCCAATCCCTCAAGTTGGACGTAGTTATGACACCGACGGCCTAATGCCTCACTCATTGCGTCTCTACTAGCGCACTGGTAGCTACACAGGGAAGATGAAAGGGGGAAAGGTCTCGCCCAAAAATTCATCGCCTCATCCACTGAGAGGCCTCGTCGCTGAGAGGGCTCGTCGCAGCAGACCGTGACAACCACAGTTTCTACACTGCGCAGCACAGCACGCTTATCTCGGAGGCCACGCCCAGCTGAGGCAGCTACGCGCCACCAGGTTGCGTACACGAGCAGTGCAAAGCTGCAATATTTTTCCTGACTTTTTGACAAGGTAGACAGATACATTTCCCTCATTTGCATAAACATTTGCAGTCATGCTACTACTCAAAATTTCGCCGCGATGCTGACACGAGCCAATAGTCGTTGGCGGTCTTCGTTGCTATCGATGACGCAGAAACAAGGCATTGCAGAGGCGAAAGTGAGCGATCTTTATGACAGGAGATTCTACATTAGTCGCCGCACGCAGCGCCGTAGTATTTGGCTTACATGTTCGCAGTAGCCTCTTCTACACACCGGCAGTGCTTTCTTACTATTTTCGAAAAGTGTTTCACGGCCACTTGGAAAGACAGTGCATGTTAGCCATTTGTAGGTTACATATGAAGGTAAAATATAAAGTTTGCGTTAGCGTGACATAACCACCTTACTGCTACGCATTAAGCACTTCAACATGTAAGCACTTCATAAGGTGCAGCTAGTATAAAGACCTTTCTTAGAGGGGGCAGTAAACCGCGATTCATAGAGGCAGCCTTTTTTTTCGCGTTAAGTATAAAATTAACTTACCTTGATGAGGCAATAGACACCTCGGAGGCAATAGTACAAAATTCGTGCCTTCGTACACACTATGAATGCGTCCAACAACTTCTTGCTGGCCTGCATGGAAAACGCAAAGCGTGACTTTAACCGTTTGTCCCCAACGTGTGAAGAAAACATGACCCTCCCGTGGGCCTGTGACGTATTGTTGTAATCAAACGCCGCTATGTAGATGCACATTTCAAGTATTGCTATGAAGACCTGGCTACAAAAACCATCAGCCGCGACGCTCGGGCATGTTAAACATGGACAATTGCGTGAAGAGCAAAATTGCGGCCATGAAATGTGGCATGAATGACAGCGGTAGTAGAGAGAAATGTAACTTTTCCGAAATCTGGAATGACGAGAAAGCTTACACTCCGCACCATAGTGTTCCTAGTTGAAAATTGCATTGCGAGACATTCTGTCTGCTTGACTGTATGAACCCAAGCGCTCTTTGAACCCCTTATTTTGAAACCGGGGAAGGCGGCAAATACAATATAACGTATATGCGGTAGCCGCATTTTCTATGGCGGCTTTGCATCAGCACCCTTTAACGCCTGAAAACTGCGATGCTCCCAACTTCGTGCGAAGGGTCGCCACAAATGTACTTCGATGTTTGTACAGCCACACGCAGCTTCGAGCGTAATAAATTTCCTTGCAAGCTCCAAACTACTTCTGAAGCAGTGGCACACACACGTACACTATCCCCAGAAAACTGTGCACAATGTTCAGAGTGCAGCATCGTCCTACTTAGCCATCGCCTCCAGATTTAAAGGTCTTAATTCGTCATGCGCACGATCACCAAATAGCACTAGAGCTTACCAACTGCTGCACATAAGTTCACTCGGCCAGCAGAAAACAGCACACACACTCAAAATCTGTGCACGCCTTCATTTGCCTGCGTACTTTTCTCGCAAATCGCTTGGTGCGAAATCACGACAACCGCTTAGGTTAAAGGCACACTAAACAGAAACAATGTATCAGGTTTGGGTGCTGAAGTTTTTTTTTCGTTTTCTTTCGTACTTTCGGGGTACTACACCGCTGTCAAACTTCAGCGAACTCACTAAGTTCTGTACTCATAACATTTGATATAACAATGTGTTCTATCTTACCACACAAAAAACTAGCTTCATCCCATGCAAACTCTGTCGAAATGCACGGCATAACGGTGAGTTGGTGCGCCAACTACGAGGCTGCGTCTGCGACCATCTTCCCATCTTGCGTTTGCCACGAAGCCTCTTTTCACAGCTAGAGTAGCTTTGATGTTGTTATGCTAAGAATCATGAAATAATTCAGCCATACGTTTATTTTATTTTTTGTCTGGCGTCTCCTAATACCAGTAGACTCGCTGGGTGCAGCGACCCAGCAACGTAATATGTGCACTTTCGAAATCTCAGAAAAGTGTCTAAAAAAAATCTTACAGTCATGGTGGCCAAGAGCAGGAGCAAGGCACAAAGTGCAAATACGACTGACTCAATTGCATTTATGATCGCCTCAACGCCTTCTGCAAGGAAGCAATAAAAAGCCGTGCAAGAAAAAGTATTAGTGCCTCTGTTCCTTTACTAGGCAGTGAGATCGCTATGTGTTTGACAGCAGTCTGTAGAGACGTAGAATCAACAAATATAAGTGGGCGATATGAGCATCAACATTGAACAGGAGTAATGGCATGCAACGTGGTCGCCCCTTTCCGCCACTATTTCAACTGACCCTTATGAAGCAAGGTTCATAGTAAAAGAGAACGAATCTGCAATAAATGTTCTGCACGAAGTCTCAGTTAATGCGAAATGTAATGTTTCAAACATTGCCCTGCTTTTACATCCTTTGAACGAGCAATATTCCCGTGAACGTCGACCAATCCGTTTAAAACTGTGAGACTCAAGACGACGAGCACATTTATTGCTTGCACATTCAGCTGTGGGAGCACATTGTGAAATGTGCGAGATGAAAGCAGTCTTCTGACTAAGGTGTTGCCAAAGGCAGCGATGTGAGTCTCCGTTTTTTTTTTTTTCGTTAAGCAGACGTCCGAAATTCATTCTGCTCTCGATTCTTTAACTCCGAAAGCGAATGTCACTGCCTGTTGGCTTTTTAGGTGTAGTACTGAAAACTTAGAGAACCTCTTGACTCTATTTTTGTTGCTCTCCTTTGTCATGCACACGCTAACATTGTCAGCTACACTTTAGCCTGTTGTGGCTTTTAATATTCATCCACAGACCCCACCGCTCTTGGAGCCGGCATAGCGCCGAAAACACAACAGAAAACGCAGATTGCCAAAGCTGCCTGACCGCGCACTCGCTATTAAAATCGTATTGCTGCATTCTGCTTTAATATTGCGCCTTGCGCAAGAGAAAGAAACTTGTTCGAACATCTAAATTTGCGATAAAGCAAATATCGTAATGGCATACATATGAACCAACCAGAGAACCCCTAGCTGCCCTACTGGAGCGATTCGTAATGGACGACATTGCTAATTCGACAATGTGGCGGTATTCGTGGCATTCAGCAATAAATCACACACACACTAACATATATATATATATATATATATATATATATATATATATATATATATATATATATATAAATATATATATATATATATATATATATATATATATATATATATATATATATATATATATATATATGTGTGTGTGTGTGTGTGTGTGTGTGTGTGTGTGTGTGTGTGTGTGTGTGTGTGTGTGCGTGTGTGTGTGTGAACACTGTAACTTACCTACTCCCGTCGTCATGATCGGAATTATAAGGTAATAGACGTTGAGTAGCTGCAAGAAACAATCATATTTAATTTCAGCGTTCGGCCTAAGAGACGCCCACATGAAATTTACCCAGAGAATTCTACAGTATTCTCACCAAAGTCAAGCCAGTTCATTTGCATTATTGGTTTACAACTCGGTTCACGTTATTGAGTGGTGCGATCGGAACCACAAAGCACTTTCATTACGAGAGCAATTGCACACTCTAGGCGCGTTTCTGCCGTCGACGTCGACGTGAGGTTCTGTGTAAAGTCCAAGGGCTATGCTGCGTGCCGTATGCTGCATGTGCGAGGGAAGGCTTGCGAGGGTGAGTGGGCGATTGCGGCTAAACCTTGCGCACACATGGGAGAGAATCGGGTCTGCGTAAGTGCGCCGTCTTCCGTCGCGCTCAAGGTTTCGAGGCGGAGGGCAGAGAAGGGGAACGCGCCCTACTCCAGCAGGCCTGGGTGGCCGCACGCACCCACCCGGGCCGCTGTATCGTGAAAGCCATGTGCGCCTGGGACAAAACCCGCCGCGCGCTATCTTTGCGCTGCTTAGTGCGCGTTGATGCTGAGTCGCAGCACGAAGGTCACTTCGCTCGCTGCTGCTGCTGTCATTCTTGCTCACTCCAGAGTTTTGACAGCGAGTTCCCGCAGTCATCGAGTGACATACATGTTTGCTTGGGAGCGCACGACACCATGCTTGGTAATTTAGCTACTATGCTTGTGTTTATAAGTTTACATGGCCTATAAGTCTACTAACCTCATTTCGTATTGCTTTCCACTAATTTGCTATCGTATTCGATGCTTCACCCGAAAGGCGAACTGCAAGTTTCTTTTTTGACTATTCCGTGAGACACCAGAAACAAAACTTCCGCCTCCGTAAAGAAACTGACCAACTGTTCATAATGAATATAATAAAAACTGGTTCTTTTTGCAGTGACAAAAAACAGAAAAAACGATATGGTGTTGTGGGTTGTCATGTTTGCGCAGAGTTTTCGAGTTTTATGTCATGTCGAGGTATGTGAAACTCACTACATTGTTCATCGTAGTCTGTACGACACAACAGCCTATGTCAATTGAGTACAGTTTTTTCGAAGCCCGGCGGCAATAGTATAACTAAAACGCTTCCCTACATAAGAAAATCAATGCCGTAAAATACATGCGGACGCAGAACACACGCAACAACATGGCTACCTGTCCTAGTAAACCTAGTTTATCTATGGCCAATGGCTCTCTGCCCTAGCGAACCCAGTCTATGTGTAGTCAACTTGCGCCCAACTTGCCCCGTTGATTTCCTGATTTTGTGAGACACCAACAAGTTCAAGCTGAAAATCCACATACATATGAACTTTCGAAGGCACCTGAGTTCATACTCGGTGTTGCTATTTTACTTAATCATTTGAAAATGAAGTTTGAAAAGGATTGGAGGCAGTTCGGAGGAATATAATAGGCGATAGGTCTCAGAAGAATGCAGTTGGAAACACGTCGGTATTCACGATGACGACGCATTTATATAAAAATGACAGCACTATGCATGCCAATAGAGAAGCTGCTACATAGAGCAGCGTCTACAAAGGCATGAAATTAAAAGCTGCCTCACGAAAGCCAAGAGCGAGTCATGGTGCGCACGACGGTTCTGTAGACAAACCGATCAACGAATTTGCTTCTGGCAGGCGGCGATCACTCACTCAACGAATTTGCCCTGGCGGCGGCACGCCATATCCTGGGCTTCGAGTTCCCAAATTCGACGATGTTGAGCTTAAGCGTCTCAGTCTCTCTGTAATCAGGACAGGTGCAACAGAGAAGGCCGTTGCTTGCTGAGCAAACACCTAAATAGAAGTCTCTGAATGCGCCCCAGGCCTGTCGTTACCGGCTCGACTCACCGCTGCTGTGATTCTGTGCTTTGTGTGACCATGTGTGCGGCAATTTTTCTTATGGCCGAACAATCAAAGCTTCGTTTCTTTTGACTGCTTCCTAACCTTACGTGAGGCCTCCTTTTAGCGAATTACCGTTGGAGGAAGCAAGCGGAGTCGGAATGCGCTCTTCATCCGCCCTCGCCTAAGCAACAGTTGCCGGACGCCTGGGTTCGGGAGCATCCCTTATAAGCCGTTATGCGAACACATTTACACAATATAAAAAAAGGTCGCAGTTTCGCCAGAAACGCGAAGCGCTGATTTCAATAGCAAATTAGCAAACAGCCATACAAAGTAAGGCTTGCACCTTCATCGGTCATATCAAGTTGTGCACATTAGCTGGCAAACTAAATTAACAAGCATAGTGTCACGCGCGCCCTGCAAACATGAACACATCACACTCGATGGCAGCGGACAATCGCTGTCAAAACGCTGGCGTGAGGAAATGCGGCGGCAGCAGCGAGCGAAGTGATCTGCGTGTTTTCCTGTGCATCAACGCAAAGTAAGCGCCGAGGACACAGAGCACACACACACGAGCCGCCGACGCACGTAGACGCTGACGCCAACGCAGGAAGCTCTAAAGATACGCCGCGCGACCGCGCTCGGGCCCTTGATGCGCAGTTGCAGTTGGAATAGGACGCCGCCCCCCCCCCCCCCCCCCCATCCCCCCGGTGTCTCGCAAAGTTTGATGCCTCGCGAGCGACATTGACGGTGCGCTTGCTCTTGTAGTTTTGATCGATGGTTTTGATCCCTTTCGCGCGATCGAGGTAGAGACGCGATGGTCGGCTCCCGTCGCGCGCTTTCACTCGCACATACATCGCAGGGCGCGCGACGATGGCGTTATTGCCGTTCTAATTTGTACGGAACCTCACCGAGACGCTGACGCCGACGCCGACACCGACGCGAACGGCCGAATTACGTTTGGAGTTTCCACATAATTGCTACTGCAATAAATAAGATGAATACTCACATACCTTTTCAGTTGAACTGCTTATAATACAGAGACGCTTGGAGGCTTTCTTCCGGTTTTGCTTACTCATCGTGAGAAACGACCCCAGTCGAGCGCTAACCTTGATGTGTTCCAGCAACACAGGCACACCGGCGTCTCTAAGCGCCGCTCTTGCCGAACGTGCGACTGAAACGAATGCTGACGCCTGGTGCCGTTCTCGCGTTTCCAAGTAGCCGTGCGACAGCGCGCATGCGCAAGGATAATTCACGTGGGCGAGCACTGAGGTAAAGCGCTCGTTCAGGGCCAGGAGCAGAACAAGGACGCATGAAGGTACCTTCGGAGCAAGCTTATGCTTAGGAAGCACCAAGGAAGCCTTCACCGACGGTCCTTCAGTAAGGAAGCTTTTAGAGTGACATAAAGCGGCTTCACCACAATGATTCGCGGTTTTTGTTGCAACTTTTCGTTGTCATGCGCGTCTGTCTGCGGCGAGCTTATGTACTGCTCAGCGAAGGCAGCCCTTTCTCTTCGTCCCTATGAGGGGCGAGGGAAGCTTTCTTCAGTGCGGAAGAAAGCGATCAGACGCAGTAAGTTTTAACTCTGTCCTTACGATGAGGAAAATCGGTCTCTTTTGTAGGTTACGCCAGAACTTCTTTCTGAACGAACCATTGTACTGAATTTGTCATGTCATACATAAACAAAAAGCAGAATCAATGCACTTTTCACGCATAAAAGTTTTATTAACGACACATATGTCATAAAAAAGATAAATTGCCAGAATCAAGATTATCATAAGAAGCCGACAAACATAGACACCAAAGAAAACGCAAGGGAATTTACTTGTTCTTACTAATTAAAAATAAAAAATTAAAAATTAATGGAATGGAAAGGGGATGGAAAAACAACTTCCCCCAGGGGGAGGGCGGGGGAACGATCCCACGTCTTCGCATTACACGTGCGATGCTCTAACCAACTGAGCTACCCCGGTGCCGTTTTGCCATCAACTTTGTTAGGTACTAGCTAACCCTGGGAGTGTTAGTCACCGCCAACCACTCAGAATCCTTGGCGGCGGATGTGGAACATCCTGTCTGCCGCAGGCGTCACGAGTACGCGATCTTTTAGGGTGAAGGCAACTGGTCAGTAAAGCCACACGTGCTACCTGAAGGCATCAATGTTGCCGGATTCGACACCATCGTTATGTAATATGCCAGAAGAAAGGGGGTTAACCGAGGCGCCCGATTTTTGTTAGTCATATCACCAGAAGCCAACAAACAGAGACACCAAAGAAAACACAGGGGATAGTTCTTGTACTTACGAATTGAAAATAAAGAAATTATAAATAAATTGAAGTGAAAGAGTATGAAACAACTTCCCGGGCAGGTAAGGAACGATCCCACGTCTTTGCATTACTCGTGCAATGCTCTCACATCGCACGCACAACCTTGAGCCCAAGTAGGTCGCTTGATCTCACCCGCTCAAGGGAGGAAGGTTGGGAGCAAGGACGCCGTCTTTCACCGCGCACAATCAACCGGGGGTATGGTAAGGGGGGGGGGGGGAGGGGGCGATTCTACTCCTGCAGCGGCTACGCATGGCGAGGCTGAGCGCCGCCACGCGGACCTCATCTTTAACGAAGCAGCTACCAGTTTCAGTATCTCGTTTATTGGTCATGAGTTAAAACTGTTCAATTACTAAGTAAATTGAACAACCGGCCCTACCGGTGACAGGACTGTCAATGCCATTTGAAAGTGAAAACACCCTAATATGGTTTAAAAAACGGCAGAGTTTACATTTACACTATAAGAAATACGTACAACATCAGTGTTGTCCACTATATCATGGTGGGTTTAAAATACAATGTTTTACAAAGGGCTCCTAGTGCGCACCCGAAAGCTAGAGGGCGCCAGCTGAGGCCCATGTCTCTCTATTCCTTGAAATAAATTACTTCTCTTTCAAACAGGCCGCAGCCAGCGCGTTGCGGTTCCGGACTCCTCGATGCAGCAGTGCACTGGCTGCGCGCTGCTTTGTGGTCGCTGTACGCTACTCGAGGGCACTACTTGTAGTGCTTTGCTTTTCGTTTATTGTGCGCAGACCACCTACTGCGAACCTATTTAAAATATCTGAACCAAAGACAGTCCGAACGAGGAGCGCTGGCAACTTCATTCTGTATAAGGTCTGAGTGCAGCATATAAGCAGGGCATCAAGGCCACTCCCATGTGGGAAAAGGCCACGTAGGTCTATAGACCGCCTAAGCTGTTATTCGTGCGTGTGATAACCTTGCTCGAATCAGTATTTTAAACAGTTGTTCACACTTTTCTTTTGTCTCGACGTGTTTCTTCACGCTGTCTCAAGCATGAAATCATGGCGACTATGAAGGTCTTTTGTTGCCCTCTCGCCCGTAGTAAAAACATTACGCTCGCTATGTGTACGAGTGGAGGGGGACTCACCAGGCAAATGAGGCCCAACAAGGCGATCTCGAAAAGAGTCTCGCACATGCACATCGTTTCGCCAGCACTTTTTTGCTTGCAGGTCCTGAAATAGAAAAAGAAAAGATCATTCAGACGGCTCCTTCGGAGGCAAGACTCGCTCACTGCGGCAGCAGTAACAAACAAATGTGGCACATTTAAAGATCTAGTTTCAGTAAATCGTAGGTGAATCCAATATTAATAGCGTACGTATAGAATACGTACGCTATTACTATTGAAGAAGACATGTTGTGTGCATTTTTTCTTATTTTTCATTTTGATCATCACTTTTTTAGGTCAGCTGGTTTCTCGGTATCCAGCAAGTGACCGTTCACCTTCTGAACCATGTTTCTCACCATACCAACTATGCCCTTGAATCGCAGAGCACCTAGACACGGACACACCTCAACCCGTGACCCACGAAAGCCCGCGAGAACTGTTGGACATCGGAACGATGAGCTTTCCTGAGCGCTTGGCCTAGTTTCGCTGCACAATGTCCGGGATGGGTCTGCTCTTTATTTTACCGAGCTCTAAATCTGCCTGCATTTATGTCACACTCTCCGTAAATGCCGCCCCCTACTGACGAAAAACTAACCAAGCACACGCCCCAAACCACGTGGAGGGATTATTAGAAACCATCCCTGCGATAAAGAACATGATGCACTTCGGGGCGTATCCACGGGGAGTAATTCATAGAAAGCCAGGTTTTTATAGAGGACTCTGTGCGTTTGAAAGCGTATAATTATTGCCGTCAAAATATTTATTTAGCTTTTGCTGTTTCATTGCCTAATGCCTAGGAGAACCGAGCCGGGAACGCTCACAACTGTAGTAGTAGTACTACAGGCGGAAATATAAGCGTTTCCATTAAACACGTGGCTTACTGTATGTAAGCTATTCAACAAGGCAGCGGCAGCAGCAGCAGCGACTAGCAAAGTCTGGGAGCATGAAGAAGTGGGGCTCATGGACTGAATAAACAAGGACGTGTCAGTGCACGTAAGAGTTTCTTGGTCGCACATTGTGGGTTGCGCAATGTATCTTAGTGGCGTTATCTTCACGCTGCTGAACACGAGGTCTCGGGATCGAATCCCCTTCGTGGGGGCCTCATTCAATGAAGGCGAAATGAAAGAGCCCCAGATGGTCAAAATTAATCCAGAGTATCTCTCTACGGCCTGCCTATGGGTCAGATTGCGGCTTAGGCATATAATACTCCAGAATCTAATTAAATAATTGCGCAGCAAACACAACGACGAGGAGGAAAGATAAGGACGACACGCCTTTCTTCTCGTGCGTGTGCTTATTGCGGGACCTACAGTGTGAATTACTACCAACTCAACACGCTTTCAGTTCTTATGGGCCTTTGTCTATAACAGTGTGTGCTCGCTCCTTTCGAACATTCTGACTTTCTAGTTTATGCACCGCGAAATTCTCCTACTGCATTGTAGTATAGGTTGGGGGGACGGGGGGATATATATAAATATATACATGCATACACGAGCTTGCAAGAAAAGCGAGTCCTTGACAAGGACATACCACTTTATTCGCACGAGGGGTTATAAATTACGTTAGTTCGTCGCTAGCGCCACAACTATAATGCTAAAGGCCATGCGAGTAACCCTCGAATCAGAGAAGAATGTGAAAGGTTAACTCAGCAGGCACCAGCGACTGTTTTCAGATGGAAGCATAACGAAATCTGCTTTTCTGCGTCTCTTAGCCAATCAGGAAGCTAACAAATGGAAGACTGTGATTGCCGCCAGCGCTTCTATTCTGATCCTTGCTTCAGTCGTCCCTCTTGCTCTGAAGTTCTGTAATGTTCCGTAGATCAACTCGAATTATTAGGGCGCCTAACATTACGCCTTCATGCTAAAGTTGACCTACGATCTCGTACTTGTAAGCTTCATGATATAAACATAGCGTGGCACATGTGCGCCAGCCGTAAACGCCGACTGCCATATGTAGATTTTTGTATGGCTAGAAACGGATCCTTATTTGAACCCGGTTTGCATCGCGACTGCAATCGTTTGCCCCAGATGACGCTGACACCTGGGTGGCGGGGATACTGAACAGAGAGGCACCTAGGTGGTTGTCCCACGCTGGGGGTAGGGGATGGGGCAATAGACATATGAGACAGGGGTGGGCGACGAAGGACGTGATGAAATCGCATACCAGCGTACAGCAGCAGTGAGTCAGAAGGCTATGAAGGAACGGATCAGTTCCTTCGCAGCCTTGCGGATCGGCGAGCAGTAGGAAAGGTGTTCGAGTGGCGCCTGCATGGACAGTGGCCCATCGTCCAGTCATCGGTAATCAAAGCAGAAAATTAGCGTACAATCACTCACCGGTGTGATGCTTTCGTGCACGCTGGCTGTTGTTGCCTTGGTCGCTTGTAGATGTAAAGCAGAGACGTTGAAAAAGTCCTTCAACCGCCTTCGAGCTTCGTTATCTTCTTCAGTGCGCGCTCCGCGTGAGCTCGTTCCAGTGGTGCCATCTACAGTGAAAAAATTGCTAGTTTGAATGCCTACATGATGTTATGTACTTGCCACTTCTTGCGGCAAATGAAACACCAAGCATAGCAAATTAAACATTACGTGTCGGGACGTAACGATAGTGTTAAAACGTATAGGTGCGATATTCAAGAATTACTTTATTATTACAGTACAAAATATACATGTATCTGTATATAGCATTTCAGTTGATGGCATATACCCTTCCTGGAGCACTGGTCAAAAAGCGGGTAGTTTAAAATAAAATTTCAATTGTGAAAGAACTGATACAAATGTTGAGTAAGTATGTTATATTCCGAACAGACAGAGAGAGAGAGAAAGCACTTTATTTGCACCCGTCAGAGAGCATGGGTGATCGGGGTGAGACGCAGCTCCCTCTTTCACCGTCTACCTCCCCCCTAGACGTCGGCCGGAATCAGTTTGCTTCCGGCAAGCACCCTAAGCTTGACCGATGGCTTGTTTTTGGGCTTGTTCTTCCTGGCTATGGAGGGAGGATTCCCATGACTATTTGTTCCCGTGTAGACCGTTTAGCACTGGGCAAGTCCAGAGCATGTGATTTAGGGTTGCTATGCCTACACAGTTTTTGCATTTGGAAGAGTGCACCTCAGGATGCCATTTGTGTAAGATATACGGGTTTGGGAAGGCACCCGTCTGCAGTTTTCGCCAGATTACTTCTTCCTTCTTTGTGAGAGATCTATCTATGGGAGGGTTTCTCCTGTTCATTCTAAAGTGTTCTAGAATTTCTCGGTATGTGGTTTTGTCGCTTTTTGGACAGGGAGTGGTCTGCCTGCGCAGGGGCCCAGTGTGTGATTCCTCGGGCGACCTCGTTGGCGATCTCGTTCCCAGTGAGTCCGCTATGGGCGGGCGCCCATGTTATTCTAATTAGGTCATAGGGTACGTTCTACTCGCCCTCTTGCAGAATTTTGCTGGCCTTTTTGGACACCTTACCGGTGTCATAGGCTCTGATTGCAATTTTAGAATCGGTGATAATTTTTTTTGATTGATGGGTTTGTGATTCCCAGGGCAATCACTGCCATCTCTGCCTCCTCTGGTGAAGAGTGTCTCACGCTACAGCTCGAGATTAGCTCGCCTTTGTCGCTCATTACTACTGCAGCGCAGTGCCCTACTGGGTACTCTGCCGCATCGGTGTACACTACCCCCTTGTTTTTTGGAAGAGGGAGCTTTGGAGTCTGTAGATTCTGCTTCTCCTGCATACCTCGCTGTGTATGGGGTGCATGTTTCTTAGGGCGCGGGGTATTCTTAACCTGTTGGCAATTTCTTTGGGGATGGTGGTTATCCCCTCTCGCGATTCAGGGCTCTGCTAGCCCAGTTTTCTAAGGGTAGATCTGCCCGTTTTGCTGCCAGTTAGTCTGACATATTGTGCCGTGAGTTTCGCCTCGCACATTTCCTCTAGGGTGTTTGACATTCCTAGGTTGAGGTTCGTCTCGGTTGATGTGCACGGTGGAAAACCTAGGGAGGTTTGGCTCCTTCCCTGATGAGGGTGTCTACATTGTCTCTCTCTCCTTTAGTTGTTTTTAGGTGCGGGATAGCGTAGGTGATTCAGCCAATGATGAAAGAGTGGACGTAGGTTAGCCTAAGTAGGTTCATCTCCTTCATCCCCGCGTTTTTGATTGCTATCCTCTTGAGAAGCCTGAAAGTTTGGTTGGGCGAAGAAAGATATTGGAGAAAATGACTATATGTATATAAAGGTTTAATGAAAATCTAATACGTCACAAATGAAACTTAGATTCCAGAAAGAAAAGGAAAGGACAGCAGACCATCCTTTCCTTCCGCTATGAACTTATTTACTGCGACAGCAGCATACTCCCACAGTGACTACAACTATGTTATTCTCTGTTGCCGGCTGCTTGCTCGAATAATCTGCTTCATGAGAGCACGTTGTTGGGCGAGTCGGTCGTACATACTTAAAGAAGGGAATTGCGCTAAAAAAAGAGACACGGACGAGTAAGGACATCGACGGGCGCAAACTCGCGACTGATTTTATTCAGAAAGAACACAAATATATATACCTAGATTCTTATTGCCTAATCATTGCCTAAGCGCACATGCCAAGAACGTTTTCTCTTTCTTATACAAACTGATACTAGAATCGCTTACGCAATCATGACCTGACTTATCAATGTAAAAAGCTTCTGCGAGTTCACGTGCTACCTGGTTACGACTGCGCCTTAAGGTTTTGGTTCTAGCCAGCAAAGGCTGGCATGCTTTATCAGGAGTAGCCAAAGGGCATGCGCCGCAATGTAAGGGCAAATTTGACCCTTTTTTGTTAACCATAGAAAGCTTATGTTCCCTTAGTCGTTCATTTATACAACGGCCCGTCTGGCCAATGTAAACTTTTCCACACGTCAGGGAAATTTCATACACAGCCCCGACCGAACACCTGACAAACTGGGCGGCGTGACGTTTCGTGCAGTCTCGCATGCATTCCTCACCGGAGACAATCCGGGGGCACAAAGAGGCCAACTTGCGCGGGGCAGAAAATACCACCGGCACACCGTAGCGATTGGCTACATTCTTTAGGTTGTGGGACACCCTATGAATATAGGGGAGAACCGCCGGTCTGGTCTTCGGTTGACCGCCACCATCTTGAGGTGTTCTAGGTTTCAAGCTTTGCAGAAGCTTCTCTGCCACTGCAGCCACGACGGAAACGGGAAAACCAGCCTTTTGTAACCTGCCAATCTGATTGTTGAGGCTGTCCTTTACCAGGTGTACACATGATTTCTGCAGGGCTTCCTTCAGACACAGCATAACAATGGCGCGTTTTACCGTCTTAGAATGAGCGGACTCAAAAGGCAACAGGTCTTTCCGGGCTCGTGGTAAGTACATCCAACACGTGTGATCTGGTGTTAAAGTGATGTTAATATCTAAAAACTGCAATCTATCTTCTTCAGGTAATTCGTGAATGAGGGTTAGACCACTCCCCTGTCGTTTAAAGACAGATAAGGTATGGTGCCTAAATCTATAAGGTCACTTAAATCTGCTTCATCCACAACAGGTAACTCGAGAGAGAGAGAGTCATGAAACCGGAAAGGCAAGGGGATTAAGCAGAAGGCAAAACTCAATCTTCCTATCTTACACTGGGGAGAGAGGGGAGGGGAGGTGACAAGAATAAAAAACAGAGAGCGGTAAAGGGAGCACAGGCCCACAATCACAGCCGCCAACTCAGACCGCGCAAGACCACTTGTAGCTCTACAAACATTAGTTGAGGCTACATACGCTTGTGCAGGCTGTCCTCCTCGCCTTCGGCTACTGTGGCTTGTAAAGTCGGCATTCTCAAATAATTTCCTCTGTTGACAGTTTTATTGCGCTAGTGAATATATAAGGACACTCAAGGCGCACTTCCGCCGTTGTCGTCACCGTGAGGCACCGCATAAAGTGCAAGGGCGATAACACCGTGGTCACATGCCGTATGCTGTAGGTGCGAGTAAAAGCCTGCGAGTGTGAGCCGAAGTAAGTCGCTTGATCTCACCCGCGCAAGGGAGGAAGGCGGGAAGGAAGGGGGTCGTCTCTCACCGCGCGCAAGGAACCGGGGGTATTGGGGGAAAGGGGAAAGGGGAGGGTTCTACTCCGGCGGCGGCTGTGCTTGGCGTGGCTGAGCGCTACCACGCGGACCTTATCTCTGACGAAGCAGCTACCCGCTCCGGTTTAGGTGTCTCGTTTATTGGTTAGTTAAAATTGTTTATGAATTTCTAAGCAAACTGAACCACCGGCCCTACCGGTGACAGGACTGTCAATGCCATTTGAAAATGGAAATATCCTAATACGGTTAAAAAAAACGCCGGAGTTTGCCTTTAAACTATAACAAATACGTCCAGCTTCAGTGACATCCACTAGATCATCTATTGAAGGGTTGAAAATACAATGCTTTACAAAGGGCTCCTAGTGCACACTTGAAAGCTAGAGGGCACCAGCTGAGGCCCATCTCTCTGCCTTCTTTCAAATAAATTATTTCCCTTTCAAACGGGGGGCAGCCGGCGCGTTGCGGTTCCAGGCTCCTCGACGCCGCAGTGTGCAGGCCGGCCGCTGCTGGCTGACGTAAGCAGAACTTGACGGCCGCAGCTTTGCGGTCGCTGTAGTTTGGGTTTGGCGCACTAAAATAGCAAGAAATTTGTCTTGCCATAGTTTCACGGTTAACGGCATATTTCCAGATGCAAAAGTCGATGTCACTTGTGCAGAAGCTCCCTTCGATATACCATTTACGATGAGCCCATTGAAAGGGTAATGAATAATTTCTGGGTTGTTAGTGACTAATAGCCCGGTATCCGCCGCCACTTCTCGGTCGCCGCCATCGATGACGGGATGTCTCCGAAATAACGGTTATCTTATTTGAAAGTGGCTATATTTATATATTACACAAGGCCTTCGGGTAAACGTCATGTAAAAAGAAGATATAAGGGTAATCATTATGTTGAGCTTCAGTTCATATTTCTTAAAGCGGTATAATAACATTTGAACACGAAACGCCACCTACCCACAGTTTCCAAGGCACCACACTCTTTGCCTGTGGTCTCACTGAGTCGTCAACGAGCTTTCATCGGAACGCACGACGCGTTCAAGTCGAGTGGTGTCCAGCCCTCGCAGATCCTTCGCAAACTGCAGGCGTTTGGCTTTGTTTTCTTCACGAAGAAGCTGTTATCCGCTGGCGATGCACCTCTTCAACCTAGCTTCAACAGTCCTCTCCCAGCGTCACTTAGATTAAGCCAAGCATGTGCTTCAGCTTAAGATGCATCTCTGAAAACGGGGGCTGCTGTATTTCTCGAACTGTGGCCCGCGGACTCAATACTGCTGCAGCTACGATGGCCCTACCTTGGTTCTCCATCATTGCCCGAGTGCGACGCCTGTGCGTAGCGTCCTTTAAGCGGTGTTGCTTGCTGAAAGCTTCTGTTATCCCATTCACTACTTAAAGTAGTATTCCTCTCTTTGAGGGAAGATCCCGCTGGTGTTTTACGCTACTGATAAGTTATTGATTGAAAACTTCGCGAACATGAGGAAATCATTCACCCTTCAGTTGGTTGTACACCAGCATCTACGTTGCTACCATTACGGCTAAAGTCCAGTCACTGTGGTTCACTTCAGAAGCATCCAGTAGGTATAAGGCGTTAGAGTGCTTTCTCCTTTGGCAGACCGGTATGTTAGTTGACCGGTATGTAGTTGACCAATATCCCAAAAATTGCAGTTCCACCCGAAAGGCGAACCATCGATTGCGATAGCGAATCAGTATACAACTAAACTAAGTAAGGATGGTAGTATTATCAGGCGCTCAAACACGTAAAAATTCACTTACTAGATTAAAGGCACACTAAAGTGAAAAATGATTTCTTCTACGTCAGTAAATTACCGTTCTACAACACCAAAATCACCACTCTTACTACGGTAAGACGTTTGGTAAGCCAGAAAAAGCGCAAGAACGAAATACTGGTGGCGACGCCTACTCAAGTTCCCACACGTGGGCGCTGTGACGTCTTGAATTTTGGTGGCATCTTCTAGGGCATACTAATCATATATAGCGGTACAGATTTACTAGAATGTGTTATAAATGAACCAAATATCAAACATGGCAAGTTTCGGGAACCTTTATTTAGCCAACGCGGCCTAAACGCGAAAACATACTTTGGAATCCCTGAAGTCACGCTGACGTACCGGCGCTGCGGCTTCGGCGCGAGATTCAAATACTAATACTTGTACCTTCATGTTCTCATTTAATAATCATACTGTTATTTTGAAATGACTGCCTGCAGGGCTCTCAAGGAATGCTTCATTAGTCAAAACTGATTTATTGTTTCGCTTTAGTGTCCCTTTAACAAGCCTGGTGTCAAGCGCGCGCGAGCAAACATGAACACACCTCACTGGATGACCACGCAAACTGCTTCGAACCGCTGTAGTAAGGATGCCCGGCAACAGCAGCGAGCGAACAGACCTTCCTGTGACCTCTCACTTCAAGGTGAACTAAAAGGCGAAAGCACAGCGTACACGAAGCTATCAGGACTCGGTGGGCTTTGTAGATCGTATATCGCTTTCAAGATAGCGATAGCGATAGCGATAGTGCTTCCGCGGCCGAGTGTGAGTGCGCCATATCCCGCAGCCGCCGGAGGATAACGCCGCCAGCCCCCCCCCCCCCCCCCGCCCCCCCTTTCATCTAACCTCCCGGTGTCTTGCGCGCGTCAGAAAACGGCGCGCTCCCTCCCAGCTTTCCTTCCTTAGGCGCGAGAGATTGAGTCGCTATCGTCGGCTCACCCTCGTACGCTTTCACTCGCACATACGACATGTGGCTCGTGGCGGCGGTGTTATCGCTCTTGTATTATATGGGACATCACGGCAACGGTGACGACGATGGCAGAAATGCACCTGGACAGTGCATATGAGTGCCATGATAGAAGCGATCCTAGTGAAGCAGCCCTGTGCTTAGCTCTATCTATGCATTGCTCTACCGCTCTTTCCCTCGCATAGCAACAATCTACTTACAGGATTAAGAGCACGCTGTTTAACCCTGTTTTATATGGCAGCTAGCGCTTTCGGACGCGATAGAGAATTTACACAGCACATAAGTACGTCCGTGTTTGCCCAGTGCAATACCATCAAAGTCGAGCCAGTACCGCTTTACGAAGTGAGTATGCAGGACAAAAGCTACACACATGGTTAGCGACAATGTTAAGCTATGGCCACGCATACCGCTCTGACGACTTCGCTAGGCAGTGACGGACAACCATTTTTGGTTCGTTTTTCCCTGAAAGCGCATTAACCAAGCTAATTTGTCTTGACTGAAGAGCCTGCTGCGGTTGTAGTATTTTTTTATTCCTCATAGTAGCAGAAGGTGCCTAGCATTGAGTTATCTTAATAGTTTTACACTGCGCTAATTCTGCAAGCTCTATGGGCGTTACGCGCTTGTATATTTTATTTATTTCATTACCCGCAGCGCAAATCGGTATTAAATTAGCGAGGGGAGGGGGAGGAATACAAGTCAGGACACAATGCAGGGAGAGGAAACGCGATGGGCCAAACCTCTTCTTCAAGGTGTTTACAAAGCAAACTCCCACCGGTCGCTACCTCAACCCCACATCCGTGAACTCTCCTTCGCAAAAGAGGTTCTCTTGTCGGCTCTCTTGTTCGTCGGGCGAAAATCGTGGGCACAACAGCGCAAGAGCGCATGGTGGACAATGCACATGTGCGGGGAGAACTGACAGCTCTTGGATACCCTAGTACTTCATTGACTCAGTAGTGCGCCAACTGGCTCGCGCAGTACCCACCCAGCCTGGACCCCCCCCCCCAAAAAAAAAAAACGGGCTTCGATACCGTACGTCTCCGACATAAGAGATACCCTTGTGCGCGTCCTGCGGTCATATGACGTGCAGACTGCGCATGTTCCCTCCCAGAAACTTAGACATGAGCTCGTGCATTTGAAAGACCGTTTGGAAAAGGACAGCTGCCCAGGTGGTGTATACGTCATTCCGTTTGCAGACTGTCCATACGTCTGCGTCGAAAAAACTGGCAACTTCAAAAAACAAGACATAAATAGCACAGATATTACGTCCAGAAACAAAACGTTGCGTCGGATGCCCTGGCCGAACACTGCAAAACCAGGTCACATACGATTAACTAGGAAAAACGTCGTGTGATTGCCAAGGAACGAAATCATTCTTTGCGTCTTTTTCTCGAGTCCCTAATCATCGAAACTATGGCGCACACTCCCATTCCCAACGAAGGCAATCTGCGACCCGTGTACGCCATGTGCTTTAGTCATGTTTTGAGCCGCCCATGAAAATGGAGCTATGCCGCATGTTTCACTGTGAGCAAGGCTTCCGTGGGGGAGCCGAAACGTAAGTATTTATTTTAAACCATTTTAAACGGTGTCCGGACCTCTTCCTTTTCAGTTCACAAAATAAACGATCTAGGTACCAAGCATACAAATAAACAGAGTTCTGTACAAAATGTCATCAAAATTAAAATAGTTTACATATATAGCTTTACCTATAAAGATGTAGTAAATACATGCTTTGACGCAATAGTATCAACGTTACCAGGCGCCTTCTTCCATTCAGACATTGTACGGTGGAAAAAAAACATCCGAAATAACTTAGTTCATGTAACTTCTCTATCATCATTTCCATGATCTGCACGAAGCGACGCATATTCGGGTTGTAACAATTATTAGTCTCATTTGATACGTATTTTAGAAAAAATGCTATAAAAAGCTTTTAATCGGAGCACTCTTCTGCATTCCTGCAAGCATTTCCACTTTACTGTTTCTTTGTACATTGACACACTGAATACACGAGAGTACTTGTAAGCAAACCGGATCCTTATAGTTTACAGTCTATTTTTTATGTCAAGTTTCGTCCACTGATCAAACACTGTACATGCGTACGCAAGTACTGACAAGAAATGTCTCATACAAAATTTGTTCGCAATCCTTAGTAGGCTACTTACAACTTCGTCTTGATAATGCCAAACCACCACATGCTTTACCGGTGAGGTGATCGACATGACTATGCCGGATGAATTCTCATGATAAAAGGATGCCAACGTACATCTATTCGTTAACTGCATTCAGTTTCCTTCCTTTGGTTTTGTAATCGAATTCAGCACGCGCCACTTTTCCTCAGTGACACTGTTTTAATGGTATTTCCTGGTCCTCCTCACATTGTCATGTTGAGACGCATCCAAATTAGCCCGAGCTTGAGGATTCAGACCTAGTTTTTTTACATATTACACATAATGCGAGGACGTGGGTTCATATCCCACTTGCTTCCAGTTGTTTTCTTCGTCGACTTTCATTTCACTTATTCATTTCAACATTTGGATTAAAGCAAATAATTCCCCCAATGCTCACCATGTTGTCAATGCCGCTTTGGTTCATAATTTGGTGACTTACGGAAATCGCGTACCTCTGTTCCCCTTCTTCTCGTTCATCATTTCACAGCGAGGGCGCCTAATTCGGCTGCCTTAATGCATCCTAATAGCCTACGAGTCTTCTGATACGAAAGCGTAAAATGTTCCATTGAGCGAAGAAGGCGTCCTCTGTATTAGCGAAAGGGCACTTAAATTTCCATTGGCTGCGACGCCACGTCACAACCTCATTTCGACGGAGCAGATACGGCGTTGCGACGCTGCGGGGCGAGAAGGGTTGCTGTCGACGAGGCAGTCACGTGACGCTCGCTTGCGGGTTCCGCTGTCTCGCTCTCTCTCTCCCTCTCTCTCTTTCTCAGTTTAGCAACTACGCGTGCCTGTTGGTCTTGTTGGCCGCTACTGCTTCCCAAGTCTATCGTCGCGCAGCACATCGGTGGCGTGTGGCGTCCTCGATTTATCAGCAATATCGTCCAAATATTTTTTTGTCTAAAGTCAACATAACGCAGAAACATTACAAAAAAAATAACTCGCGCTAATTTGGTCGAAAAATTCGATGACACACCCCGACGGAACACTCAGCCGTGTTTAATTGATCTTTAATGCTTTCGCTTCACAACTGCTCCGGGTCGTAGTATGTTTAAGCAGGTCGCCTACTACAATGTTAACGCATCATGCGACGTCTTGCCGCAGAAACGATGTTCCACATCGGCCATCCCGGAGGTAAGCTCTATGCAGGCTGACACTCCGGTGCTTAGATCTCGTACACGTATAGCATTGGAGAATAGGTATGGCAAATTGGTGCCACGGTAACTAATTGACGTTTCGCGTGCCCTATTCGAAAACGTGGGCTTCTATCCCATCTAAAGCCCCCTATTTTACCAGAGTGTTCAATAGGGCTGGTTGGTTCATCTTTAAAATAAAAACAGGAACAGCTGAACACAGGACGAGCGAGTAAAGGGCACAGCACCTGTGTCTTTACTGTGCTATTTACCTGTCCTTGTCCTGTGCTGTTTACTCGCTTGTCCTGTGTTGCGCTGTTGCTGTTTTTATCCCTCTATTTTGTCGCCCGCTTTCAATTTCCTTTCTTCCACAAGTCGCCATTTCAGTAAAAACTAGTAATCAAACCAATCTTTTTCTTGATGTGCTTGTCAGTTTCCTTCACGTGATTGTGACTTGTGAAAACGTGCCTACTTCGCTCCCCTTCTCGTTCCTTACATAACATTGCCAAAAACAGAAGTTGAAAGGAAAGCCATCAAAGACAATTTAATTTAGAGTACAATGATGTCACGCAAAGTACAATGCTGTACTAACAGCTACAATGAGAGGCACAACTCGTGTGCCGCTGGCCTCTGGCACTCTCGCAGGCGTGTTCTTTCACCGCAGTGCCTACTATGATGTCCCCATCGTGTCGGAGAAGATGCTTATTCGGTAGATGACGAAGCTCTGCACAAACGCCGGTATTATTGTTATTCAAACCAGATGCTGCAAATCTGGCACAGGAAAACGCCTCACTTTATTTGTCTGTTTTTTTAAAGCTTTCGCACTGCTACAAATGCTAATGAGCAAATTATGTTCAACTATTGCGCCCAGGGCAAAACCCAGCTTATCGATTCATTTAGAAGCGCTGATTATATAAAAACTAAAAGTGAAACATATCCGGCAGCAGGAACCAACGTTTCGACAAGTGGACTTGTCCTCTTCAAGAAGACTAGTCCACTTGTCAAAACGTTGGCTCCTGCTTTCCCCTTGTTCTCGTCTTTACCTCATCGTCTTTGTATTTTCATCTCCCGCCTTCCTACCCCCCTTTTCCCTGGATCTCAATTGCTAGGTAATTTTCATAAAGAATAGCATTACATGACCCCGCTGCCCACTTCTACTTCATCGTGGCTGTCTGTAAAACGAGCAAACGAGCTAAAGCATTTTATCTGCACTACAACAATGTAGATTCTGCACGTACAGACTTCCTCATTTCTAAAAGTAGCGCGAAAGCACTACCAATGGTCCTGCGTTGTTCTGAAGGCAACAGCGCAGCAGACGACGCTTACACTGGAGAATGCCGTCTGCTCCATACGGGTAACTCTGCCACTATGACTGATTATGGCCGTTGTAAGGCGCTAAAATACACTACGGTCAGTGCTCACGTGGCATCGTTAAACAAGTCGAATGGAGAACATGTTGGGATGTTTCACTCTTGTTCACTCCATACCGTTTACACGAGCAACGTCTTTCAGGCTGTCCCAATATAACCACCATTCTAAAAAAAGAAACAGACTCTTCACGGAAACCTTCGAAGGAAATTAATTTTTCGTTTGCAGCACTATGAGGTATAAATTAGGCTAAGACACATTTAGTGTATTATTTGTTGATGAGGGCATGGTAAATTCAGATGCTTCACTTCACTAAAGCAATAAAATCTCTGCGCTGTCATGGAAACAGCTCTTGAAAGAATATAAGCGAATAAATAATCGGGCAAATCGGCTTGCGATTTCCCTTTGTCTTTACTGGAAAACAAGAATAACGCTTGTTCGAAAATGCACCCATGTGAGATTTAGGTAGCTTAAAGGAAGACGAATCGAATGATGAAATCTAGCTGAAGAGCAAGAAAAACTAATGTACACTATTTCAGTTAGTGTTCTATATTGCTGGAGAACATGGAATCCAGGGCAATATGTCAAGCTGTCAACTACAGGGCTAGCATTACTTCGCTACTTTAATGCCCGACTGGTGCCGTAGCTCGAACGAGTACTTACGTCAGCTATTATCTGAACGATCAGTTGTCCCATCCTCGCACCTAACTGGTTCTGCGGAAAACAAAGGATGGTGCGACACTCTTCCTATGTGCAAAACGCGGTTACGATCTGTCATCAAAAACCTCCTAAATCATCATTTATATAAAAACTGTTGTATGCACAATTTTTGCGAAGGAAACTCATATCTTAAATAATATTTACTTAATCAATTATTAAACAATTAAACAACTAGTTAAAACACAAATAATTACATCGCTATGATATTCAGTCGCTCTCGTGATCACAGCTTCGGTTGCCGGATGAAACCACCGTCTTACAATAAACCGGAATTTAAAAAAAAACCTCCTCGATTTACGAGCTTTTACAGCCAAGGAATTCCGGGTGTCGAAGGGTATCCATAGCCAACATTCGAAGCGTTTCTAGTAGCGTTTGCGTGGTTCAGGGTGTTCAAGAGCTCTGGATGGATAAATAAACCAAGAAACTACTCAGTCAATGCGAAATGTTTGTTATGACATTACACCACTCGGGCATTTTGGAGGAAAATTTGCGTAACACAATTATATCTAAGAGCGAAGCTGTCAGTGGAAGTGCTAAAAATTTTATGGTCATCTTTTCACGAGGTCACTGGCAGAATGAGGTCAGTCACCGAGTTTTATTTAGAGGGAAAATGGTCATGCTAGGACTGATGTTTGGAAATAGGTTAACATATGTAAGTGAAATAAATGTTGCCAAGAAATGGATAAACCATCGTTTTCTCCCTGTTTAGATTCACTTTATACAATGCTAAGTTTCGCCGGTCCTATGGAAGTACCATTGTTCAAAATTTTATATATGAGCAAAATGGAGTCTGATTTATGCGATATGTGGGTAAGGTTTAAAGAGTACAGGTTATTTACTGGCTTTACGAAGAAGTGATAAATTATCGCTTTCATTCTTTATTCGGGCATGTGGAGATATACTGTTCGAGGTGCAATCGCACTGGGAATTTCCACTGAGTTTAAAGAGATTTCAATGCCAGAACGCACACTGACACTCTGGCGGAGTATTTGGCCATCACTACCCACATGACTCTTGCGATTCCTAAATAGGGGCATATAATGCATGAGATGTGACCCCATATTGAAGAGCATTCGTTAAATAAGCAATATTCTGAGCCTTTTTAATAGCTACTCTAGCTACTCTAAGTATTTAATCCAGAGAGGTCGGTTCAGCCTTGTACTATGCATGTGAAAATTTTCAACTTCTCCACAGTGACGAATTTTCTGTCGTCATCGACTGTCACTATCGCACCGACTTGATTTCCTTTTCTTTGGTACCAATGATTTAATTTTTAAGACTACCAGTTATCAGCTCAATTAATTGCATTGCCTGTCGCAGTCCAACACTTTTTATTATCCCCTGTTATGGCTTCTCAGCCACTATTGTGTGTCGTGGCCAAGCACATGGTAATGGACTCGATGACAACCGCCTCGACCGAATTTGGATGAAGGCGGAATACAAAAAACGCTCCCCTACCGCGCATAGGCTGCACATTCGGGATACCCAAGTGGTCAAAATAATTCTCGAGTTCTTACTACGGCATGCGTCATAACCAGGTTTTGATGTAGGCACAAAATCAACAGACCACCATGAATGCTTCTCTTCCTTTAGCTATGACAATGCCTTCCACACTTTGGTGTCTTACCCACATTGCCCATCTCATGCCATGACGACTATTATTTATTGATCAGAGTGTAACATCAAAACATGCCTGACCTGGGTGAACCAACTTGTCTCCGATCATGCAGTGGTATTCAGTGGCGTAGCCAGAGGGTAGTAAACGCACTTCGAGGCCCCCTCCCCGTTCCCGAAATTTCTGTATACCGCCAGAACACGTCATTTCTATTTCGAACGTGGGTGGCATTTATTTTTTGCTGCCCTTTGTGTTGATTTTATTTCGTCACCGCTGAACGCCATACAACCTAGATGCGCATGGAAGACAACCTACGAATGTCACGCCCTCAGCTATACCAACGGCCACTCCCCGTAATTCCTTGGTGATTAGGCAACTACACAACATACAGAAAAATATGGCTGCTAAAAGAACGGATGAAATAGGTATGCTGCCTTTTTCACTCACTGGTGATATTGTCCCTTGGTTGCGTCTATTCTGTGACGAAAGTTGTCCCGGCTGAGATGGAAAGTTCCTTTCTGGGAACAAAGAAGTTTTACTGTGGAGCTATGTATGTGTTACCCTCCCATACGTTTTTCAATGACCGCGCCTCAAAGCACCCTCCCCCTCTATGAGGAGGCAAAGCAAACGAGGGTGTGTTGACACCTGGCGTGACAAGCTAAGAAACCGAACAATACACAGTTTCAAGCAATATTTACTAGCGGAAACTCTGGAGCTAATTTCTACGGGAGCTGGAACAATCCAGCATGGGAATTATGGGAAGTACATGGATTTACCTAAGCTCCGTCGTTATGGCTTTAAATGTTTGTTGGAACTTGTAAATTCGTTATTTTCAACAACACACTGTGCGATAAAAAAGTAATAACCATGTTAAATATCATTCCGCCGGAAGGTTTCGAGCTCAGGACTCCCAGCACAGAAGCCTGACGTAGAAACCATTACGCCATGGGCGCTTGCACCGAGAAGCGGCATAGAACGTCCTCATGAATTCCTTGCGGGCAAGCCAGTGACTTGAGACGTCTGGCACGTTTCAGTTTGGACAGCTGGACAGGTTGAGTCGCTTTTAGGAGCGATTGTGCGAGTTCAAAGAGCATTTACAGACGCGGAAGGGAAAAGCTCCCAAGTAAGTAAACTGTTACACTCAGTGGTTAGCTTTGTTTGAAGTTTAGAGCTCAGCTCTTAATGTCCCGTTCCTGCTGCGAGTGTCGGCGGCGGCCCCTGCGTAATCGAACGAATGAGCACAACAGCGAAAGATGAAAGAAAAGCGTAGCGCCGCCTGGTTCGCGAACCGTGGTGCCGTGCACGGCGTGTTCTGCGATTATCGCTAAGAGATGGCGCCAGAGTACATCCCGTCATCTGTTCACATCTTTTATCTTTCTTCCGTCATTGGTTTTCATCCGCTGACAAGTGTTAAACGTTATACCCGCCGTGGTTGCTCAGTGGCTATGGTGTTGGGCTGCTGAGCACGAGGTCGCGGGATCGAATCCCGGCCACGACGGCCGCATTTCGATGGGGGCGAAATGCGAAAACACCCGTGTGCTTAAATTTAGGTGCACGTTAAGGAACCCCAGATGCTCAAAATTTCCGGAGTCCTCCACTACGGCGTGCCTCATAATCAGAAAGTGGTTTTGGCACGTAAAACCCCAAATATTATTATTAAGTGTTAAACGTTATCGATCGACGCACGACGCGCCTGCGTGTATGAGAAAGTTTTCGAATGTTATCAATAGTTCTATCCGCTGGCTCTTGTCACCAAAGCATTTTGTAATCGGATTATATGGGCGACGCCAATTGCGTATTACTTTCTGGAAATCACGCTGGCACCAAGAATTAACCTGGAACCTTCCACAAGCCAGGTATAAAAGCTGACGCGTCAACTTGCAGATCAGATTTTGACGATCGACGACTCTGCTCACTGCTATTGTTGTACTTGAGTGTTACTCATTCTGCAACGCTTCGCTCCGTTTAAACCACGCCGCGCGAGACACTCTCCGCGCCATCCAACCAATCGCGATATGAAAGTACGTGCAGAGCTGCTCTCAAATTTCCCATTAGGGATTACGGTAATGGTCGTTGAAAGCTGACAGTCATGGAGTAGAATGGCGGCATCTTCATTTTTTTTCACGAAATGCGCTGCTGGGTATATACAAATGCATTTCGTGTAGCTTCAAAACTTGATCTAGGTGGAAGCAGTTACGAGGAAAATAAAGTAGTCTCTTTGCTTTTTCGTGAGACCACCACTGTCCTTTGTTGTGGGAGTGAGTCTGACACGCCATAACATGCGTGTCAGTCTGTAATATGCGTAGGAAGGTACCAGAAGAGGAAGACCAACACCTGTACACTTACTTCCATCAGCCAAGCCTTGATTTGCCCTTCGTCCGATTTTGCCGCAAGCTTCGTTAGAATAATCTGAAAAGCATAAGCCCAAAACACATGCGCGCATTACTTCCACGATATGCGTTTACTTCTCAAAAACGTGTTTACGAACTTAGCACTCAGGCCACAATGGCCTTACTAAAATTTAATGACAGCAGTTGATGACTTCAACCATCAATTATCAAAATAATGTCACTCGCTATGTTTTCAGAAAACAAATGCAAATTTGCCTCAGTTTAAGCCTCACCTCAAATGAGGGTTTCATGAACAACGCGACCACGAGGCCACCTGGTCTCTTGCGCCGTCTCCACTGTATACGACAGAGCGCTGCCTTCGTGATCAGTTTCCTGTGCCAGCACGGAGGTGCGATATGCACTGAGCCATAAGCAATTCGTATTTACAGAGCGTAGCTTTTAACAGCAGGTTCCTTCGGCGAACGTGGGCTGCGTCAGCATAACCCAGCGAACGAGCGCCGCGAAGAATAAAAGTGAACGCCGAGTGGAGCGCGAAATGAAAGAAAGCCGACAGCGATGAGAGGAGGAGGAAAGCGCAGGGGGAAAGCGTAGCAGCGGAACCATGATGCGGAAAGCGGAGGAGGACGGATGAGGAGAGGGGCTGCGCATGCGCTGAGTTGCCGGCGACTACGGCCTGCGCAGCTGCGTGAGAGAGCTCATCTGGGCTTCCGTGGGAGGGGGAGAGAGGAGGGGGGGGGCCGGGTGCCATGAGGTGACGTGAGCGACGCTCGTCCACAGCGTCAGCTGCAGAGGTCAGTCCGCGGTACCAGCGTGTGTGATGGGGACCGCTGCTGCTGCAAGGGGCGATGGCGAGCGGCTAAGAGTAAGCTTCTATGTGACTCTTCCTTGGGTGCTATCACCGCTGACACTGGTGGCTAGATTTTCCCGCGACCAAGGACCGCTCTCGTCGCTGGCGGAACGAAAGCGTGAGAATAAAAAAAAAACATAGTGACCGGCGATGATGGATACGAGATGGCGCCATAGTAGCGCGCGTCGTCTGCATGGAAACAAAGCGCTGCATGAGTGGAGCTCTGCCTGCGGCAACTGCTGTGAATCGCACCCACGCCTCACCCACGCGCTACCTCTCGAGATCTGCCGATTAGCGAACGTGCCGCATGAAATAGATCGTGCGTGCGAGCCCATATATTGCGAAATGAAAACACGTACAGAGTTGGACTCAAAGTTTGCATTAGGGATCATCGTAATCGTTGGTGAGCTTTCTTCTTGGCAAACCGGGGAAGTAAGTGTGAAAAGCACTAGAACGAATGTTCAGGATTATAAATCGCGACTTTTTTCACATTTCATCGAATACTTTCTTCCGTACTACTTGGTTCATACTTGAATCATAAACGAGCTGCGCAAGATGGACACTAAAAGTGAGAGCAGAGGGCATAGTGACGACTACCAACATTATTTCGTGAAACGGCAGAAAGCCTATATATGAGCAACCTAATCACATGTGGCAGCCTTAGGCTCCGAAATTAGACAATCAGATTGCAACTACCAACATGAAATGTGCGCACTCTGTTTCACGCGCTAAAAACATTTATACAACAGGGAAAAGCTCATCCATAAAGCCATTTTCGAAACAGGTCCACAGCAAAACAGCGAAAAATCCATCAGAAATAACGCGTAAGCAGTAATACATAAAACGTTAACAGACATTTTTTGACAAAACGCGTATGCGAAGTTAATACTTGATTCCAATAAGAACAGAAAAGCAGATGATGAAAAAATGGCTGTGGCTTAGCTAAGGTTAAGCCCAGGATGCGAAGCATACTAGCCTTTATTTTAGTTGTTGAACCACTGTTTAGCCTGGTGAACTGCTGTTGCTTGGCTATATTTGGTTCTGCTAGACGAAGAAACAACTCATGCATTACTCTGCTTCGCCTTCAAGAGTTCGTACACGACAGCGTTCCCGTCGACCCGCCAAGGGGTGGAAGACAATGGGCTACGGCGCAGCGACTACGCGCCCCGCATTAGACGCGGTGAGCGTCGAGCAACGCAGCGTTCGGCGCCGCAACGAAATGTGCGCCTGAGCAAGCGACGCACGCCTGAGCCTTAGAAACAGTTCGTTTCTAAGGCAACACCGCATTCACTAGAGGCGCTTTTGCACCGCTTTGAACCATCGTACTCGTGGCTCAGTGGTAGCGTTTCCGTCTCACACTCCGGAGACCTTGGTTCGATTCCCACCCAGCCCATCTTGCAAGAGTTGAGCCAAAGCCACCTAGAAAATCAGTCTCTGTAGCACGCCGCAACCTTCGCTTCTCATTCCAACGAGCAGCTATGTCTCCAGGAGGCATCTCACCTCGAGAGTGTCTAGCAGAGGCAAGCGCAGCTGTTTATATACCGCCGCGACGCCGCGAGCGACGGCGTGAGGTGGAGCCCCGTTTCTCCTCTGTCGTGACATCACGGTGTCAGGCGGTATTGAAGGCGACACCGCCGCGCATGAGGAGCTGGGTTGAGCTCTCGTAATATGCTTCGCATAAAAAATGGCTGGGGCTTAGCTAAGGCTAAGCCCAGGATACGAAGCATACTAGCCTTTATTTTAACGCGACAGCGTTAAGGAGCTCGTGTCGCAGAAAAGCCGGTGTCGTCGGCGTCGGCTCAGGCGCACATTTCGTTGTCGCGCCGAACGCTGCGTTGCTCGACGCTCACCGCGTCCGATGCGGGGGGCTATGGCGCGAGTTGGAGCCCTGTTTCTCCTCTGTCGTGACGTCACGGTGTCACGTGGTATTGAAGGCGACACCGCCGCGCCTGAGGAGCTGGGTTGAGCTCTCGAGCGACGGCGCGAGTTGGAGCCCCGTTTCTCCTCTGTCGTGACGTCACGGTGTCACGTGGTATTGAAGGCGACACCGCCGCGCGAGGAGCTAGGTTGAGCTCTAGTATTATGCTTCGCATAAAAGTTTGGAAGGCCCTTAAGCTTCGCCGTTAAGCGTGGAAAGCGATAACAGTCAAAGATCGCGACTGCTTGTCACGCTTTCCGGCAACTGTAGCTTATGTAACCGTAATGTCTAACGTGGAATGCTGGCAGTGGACGTTACACATGACGGCGACTTTTCTAGTGGAAACACGTGCTCTTGCGTCGGCCGCGGATGCGCTGAGGCGAGCGCCATCTGGATGGTGCTGCAAGGAACCAGCCGCTCCGCTCTATGAATGATGCAAACCCTGGAAAAGGGAGTTATGAGTTTCGGCGTAACAAATTTAAGCTTTCTCGTATATTCAAATTACTAGGCGACGCTATCATGCCTGCAGGTTGTGTGCAAGTCGTACTTTAGAATTTTTCTAACGAATTTTATTTCGAGGCATTCAATTTGTTCGGCAACGCGTTTGAGGCACATGGAGGGCCCACGTGGCTGGGTATGCGTGGTTCGGGGTAATGTTAGCTCACAAGATGGTCGATGCGTGTGCCGACACTGGATTGTGTGCGACATCGCGCGATTAACGCTATCACGTTCATACTGTTAGCAAAGGAATGCAAAATATTTTACAACTCACACATGGCCATCGAGGAAAGCAACTTCCTTGTCCGAGAGTAAAATAGAAGGCGTGCTTCCCCATGTTGCCGGATGAAGATAGCTTCAATATTCTCCATCTTGGCTTATCATGTGCTTGTCCCATGATGCTGATTTGATCGACCTCTAAAGGCTGATTAAAGCTGTATAAAGGTTTTATGTCATTTCATGAAATACGGTTGACAGTGTGCGCTCCGTCGTGTCCGCCTTTTCTTTTCTTGTGCATCTTGACCAACACGTTTATATTTCAATAAAATTGAATGACTTGGAGACGTTTAGTATTTTCTTTGCATATAACTTTTATGAAAAAACAGACACACTTGTCGCCTCGCATATGTCTGCGTGTGTATACGCATAGGCTTAGAAAAATATAAAGAAATTTCTGCGAAAATCTATTCTAAATAACAGTACCGAAAGCATGGCGTTGCCAGAACGCGAACAAGTCTAGGACAAGAACGCCGACATAACCGTCGTTCTTCACGTTCTGCTTCGTCCACGTATCACACGTCTTGACCTTCCGTTACATTAATCTTTAGGAACATGCTCAAAATTAATCATTTTTAACTCTTTGGTGAATGTTTCAGCTTTCTGCACCACCTTTCATTCGTCAAATGCACAAATCTCGTGAATATCGCACGCTTCAAAAATCTAGCAACACGAAGGAGAAGGGGGAGGGAAGGAAAGAGGTAAGAAGAAGGCAGGGAGGTTAACCAGAATCACGTCCGGTTGGCTACCCTACACCGGGGGAACGGGAAAGGGGGAAAACAAAGATAACAGGGAGAGAGAGGAGGGAAGGAAAGAAGGAAAAGGAAGAAAACGAAGGAGAAAAATGAAATAGCACCCATGAGACAGCCCAAAACACACGCACAAATTTCGCTTGACAGCAAACAGCCTACTGGTAAGCCGAACAATACCGCGTCGCATTTTCACAGAGCCACAGTAATGTAGCATACATCTTCGCCCAACAATTGTGTAAAGGGCACTGCGTATTGTGTAGCTGTATGTCACACGGGGAGGTCGTACAGCATTGTGCAATCCTGTGTCCTTCCTAAAACAGTGTTTACCGTGCACTACGCAATGCGAAGATCATGCACCAGCAAGCGCAAATATCCACGATATAAAGGGAACTACCACGCTGGTACACGCATGCACAGGTCAATCGAATATGGCGCTTCAGCAACAACAATAGGCAATGCAGTTATTAGTACAAAATTTGTCTTTCTGGCTTCCAGCGGTCTTTTGGCATTGTAAATTAGCAAGTTTTGGCAAACAAGGGCGTGATGAGTGAAAAACAACATGCCCAATGGTTACGCTTGTATGCCTGCACTTATTCCTTTACCATGACTAGAAAACTACGGCTGCTTGGACACTGAGCAATATGAAACACAGAAAACAATCTGCAAGAATGACTCATCACTTTAGTCGGTGGACGAGCACACAAGATTCTCGGCAGTGTCCTTTTTAAAAAATACCGATGACATTCCCAAATAAAAACAAACTACACGCACAAAGAATGCAGACATCTATGATTTGCTATCCATCGTCCCTGTATGAGTTGAAAGACAGCAGCGCCACATTTTCCTCTAGGAACATTTCTTTGAAACACTATGAACACACGGGGGCTTGTAAAACTCTGCACAAACCCACATATCGTTGTGCATGATTACGAGCGCAGATGGGTCAATTATTATTCATGTTCATTTATTAAAATCAGGACAGTGCTTAGCGTAACAATGATAACGTTTCTCGAAGTTCACCGTCCTGGTGGATCTGGACTCCAGGATTCTGAATATTACTATTAGGCTTAGCTTTTGTAAAAAAAATTAAGAAATCAATCTGAACTGAATTAGGTTACCGTAGACGTTGCGAACTTTGTTGCATTATTGGCCGTCGATGCATTCTAATGGACGCATGCAGGATTTTCACACGTAATTGGAGCTTAAGTTTAGGTTTACCAATAAAAAGGCCTTGCATGTGGTAAGAATAAGACGCCTTGAATAAGAGAAGTCCACTTCGCGAAAAATTGGTTGCCAATTTTACCTCGTTGTCGTTTTTCTCATCGTCTTGAATTTCCATCTCCCGCCTTCCCCGTCTCTTCCCTAGGCAAGAATAGGCAGACTCGTTATACCTTAAATGCGTATGGTCATGGTACCGCCGATACGTGCCTATCAGTGTTCTTATGTTTAGCTTTATTCCTTTGATTGCAAACGTAGGCTTGAGATTAGACTCGTCTTCCTGCACAATTACAAACATGGCGCAATCCTCATTACATGTGCAGTGTCAAAGTTGTCATTTTTTACATATAAGTCGCCATAATCCAATACGAATGTGCTGCTTTCTTCAAAAAAAAAAACGTTTTTAAGAAAACTCACTTACATCGAAAACGTAGGTGCCAATGAACTTGCGGGCCTGCAAAGTTTGAATGAAAAACAGTGCAAGGCAAGCACAGAAAATTATATTTTGGTGCATGGTTTTCTGCAAAACAATAACCTCATTCTTCCCGTTTGCAAATATAGGTTGAAAGCTGAAATTGTTTTTAGGCACCTGCTTAGTAAATTTGAGTTAAGAAATAGATAGACAGACAGAAATAATAGGTCAACAACCACTGTGCGCTCATATAGACCTTTTCATCGGGTGAGGAGGATATACCGCGGGTAGAGCCTTTCCTCCGCTCTGGCTTGGGCGATCCGGCGCGGCGTTGCTTGAAAGTATTGCTGCCACGTGCTGCGGAACGATTTCGATATGTTTTAAATCGTACTTTGTGAAATTTACGCCATTTCCGTTCATATAAGGTCGTCAGGAAAGCCTTTCACTGTATCGGTAACTACAGTAGGTGGATATACGTGTTGGGGGCGCAGAAATGTGACGCGCTTTATCAGCCGCAGTGTGTGTACGTTTTGGAACTATATATTTTGCTTATACCGGTTTTAATTCAACAAATAAAACCGGTGTCTCTATATCACCAGCATTAAATGATTATTCAGCTCATTGTCCTATCGCTTGGCGTAGGGAGTAAAACAAAGCATAAGAGCGCATGCTCGTGCACGGCCAACCTAAGGCAACGACGAAACATCTAAGCGGCAGGTGCTATCAAAAATTTGTGATGCACCGGCATCGTTCTCGCGCATTTCAAGTGTAGTAGGCTTGAAATTACTACATGTCTACGCTAGCCTTCCTGCATAAGGACGATGGCGCTCCTCAACACAGCGATCATTGTGGTTGTTCCACCGGCACGATACAAATGTAAGCTGTGCGTTTCGGCATTCGCTTCGGCATTGCCTTTTTGGCCCATATACAGCCATATTATATAAGAGGGATCGCATAAAAACAATGCAATGGCTATTTTTGACGGCAAAATTTCCGTAATACGTGCGAGTGCGTCGTAGAGAAAGGAACGAACACAACCGGAAAGAAGTTAGGTTTTCATCCTCTTTCTCGAAAAAGCAAGAGAAAACGGTTTAACGCCGCAATACGACCTCGCATAGTCAGGCCGCACAACATTCATAGATATATAACCGCCGATGCAGTATGCTTGGACCATGCGGTATTTAGAACATAGATATCTGTAATCCAGCACCTACAACTGCTTAGGACGCTCCCGCAGTTCGAAAACAGTCCCTTTGCTGGACAAGCTTAATTCAGACTGTATGGTATGCTGCTATTACTTGCCGAAACTATTTTATTCATGGGCGGAAACCTCATCCATCGAACCAAGTAGTCACACAATGTAACCTGCAGCGAACAAACAGTTTGAACACTTGTCAAAGTATAACATCTCCTATAGTAGCAGAACGGTACCCACGCTGTTACGATCGTCGCCTAAACCGCAGCTTAGAAATAGATGAAAATACTGCAATAAGGTCACATTAGTGAATGAAACATTCAGAAATACACAGTTGATATCCGAGGCTGACTGTAGGCTCAAATATGCGCGCACACATCGCGCTACATGTTCCGTTCAACTGAACGCCAGCAGTATCTCCAGCCATGACGCCTTAAACCATATATATGTCCCATATGTCTACACTACTGTAGTGTAGGTTGCATACGAATCGCTTCCTCATCAGATTTATCGTCGGACAGATCGTCATCCCTTTCACGTTGAACATACTTACACCTTTGGCGTCCGAGCCGCGCTTGAAGTACTGGAACAAAAAAAAAATCGCATTCTAACTTGATGTGCATAGTGCACCGACGAACTTTTGTGTGCTATTCCTATTTCCTTAACTAATTATACGTAAAAAACAGAAATGCTTTTGCAATGCGTGAAACTGTTGCACAGTTAATGAGTATATTTTTGAAGTTGTATGCGCACGCTCCACAGCACCGCGAACTTCACGGTGTGCAGCTTATCATTACAAATATCAAACAATGCTTGTTATGTTCAGTGTTGTAGTCATTGGCCTGAACGATTTCGTTGGTACAGTGTACTTGAATACAAAACTAAAAAGGCAAAATTTCGTGCTAAGCAGGAGCTTTGCCTTGAGAGCTCATATATCCTTTTCTCTGCCGCTGACGAGTAGTCGTCACGAACAAAACTGCCTGACACAGCAAACACAAGACGACTATATTCGTCAAATTGCGTCCAGTTGCAATATTTGACACTAGATGGCCAACCTTGTGCACGTTGGGTCATTGTGCCTCGTCTTTCTCCTCATTTTCGCCTGCGCTGATACCTGTGCTGGAAACATGGCTACCTGTCAGCCACATGAGAAATAAAACTGTGATGCAAAATTAAGTATTCTGACGGCTCCTCGTCAGAAGGAAGCTTTGTAGAGATTTCTTCGCAAAGGGAAAGTTATGCGCTCTCCTTTCAGGACTGGCACGACGGCGATTCTGCGGATGGACCAGGGATTCTCGCAGCCGCCTCTGAGCTATTCCCCAACTTAGTAACTATGCTTTTGGCGCTGCAAGAAATTAAGCACTATTCATTCACATCTCTTTTGCGCCGTTTGGTTTCTCTTCGCTTCGTATTCTATTTTTCATAGTTGTTGAGCCCTACAGGACGCTGTGCCGTAGGAGGTCAGCGGAGCAGCGTCATGCAGAAAAGCCTTCTTCAAACTTTAGTTTTCCGAAAAAAACAGCGACCTCAATTAATTGACAAAATGTTGCCGCTTTCTTCAGCAAAAAGAAAAAAAGAGAGCTCTATAAGCTCAGTGAAAAATAATCCTGATAAATTTTGTACGTTCCTCGTCATGGTGACACCAGTCAATGAACCCTCATGGTGACACCCTCATGGTGACACCAATTCATGGCAGCAGTTGCTCAGTAACACATATTCGCGAGAGCGACACAATTGCACGAGTGCTATAAATTATTACATCCAATTTTTTCTCCTGAGACAACCTACAAGGCGGAGCATAGATAATGATGATACATCAGTGAAATTACAATGTTCCGGATATTGCGCTTTCTTTTCATAAATTGCGATTGTTCGCCAAATCATTGAAAAAATTTATATTTATTTTCATGACAGAGGTAACAACACTGAGGCAGTAACAGTCTGACAAGCAGAGTCGACCTTAATGCCATTAGCATTGCAGCAATGTAGCGATACATCCTATTCCGAAACTGTTCCAAGTAATCATGACATGGCCGTGCCAACAAAGGACGGCACCTCACGAATCAGCTGCATGAAGAATTTTTCCATTCCCTCGGTTATAAGCGCAGTTACATGTATATATGACGAGAATCATCGTATGTATCTCTCCCTCCTTGTGTGTCTACTAGCCCACTGATAGCTATTACACCATTGAAAGGCCCCGGCCAAAAGTTGTTGGACTCGTGCGCTTAGAGGGCTCGTCGCAGCGGCCCCTGGCGGCTGCGGCGCGCCACGGTACGTCATTACGCAGCACGCTACGCTTATCTCGGAGGCCACGCAAAGCAGAGGCATCTATGCGCCACTACAGCACGTACTATACAGTCAACAGCAAAAGTTTGCGGGATGTGCGAGCGCGTGGCAAAGCGACCCTCCTCCCCTTCTAGCGGTGAACCCCTGGTGTCGAGACCGGCCCTTGCACGCATGCGCGTCCCTCCGATAGTGCAAGCGTGCATGTTTTCACGCTTCCTCTTTGCGCGCCGGCGAGATGCCAACGTAGCCGCGAGGTAGCCCACTTGCGATATCCGCCGTGGCGGCTTCGACGGGCATAACTTCGTTGAGTACACAACGGAAATCAATTGTCCATTTTTGTCTTGCCGGTCTCCTTCTATATAGCACGTCTTGTGCCACGTTCTTCTGCGGCAGAACGCACCGTTCGTAAAAAGAAATAAACAACGAAAATTGGCCACGAGAAGGTGCAGCCCAGAAAAAGAAAAATGACATGTTGCGTTCCCCACCGGGCCGGCACTATGCGTCAGCACTCGTGACTCGACAAAAGGCGGCCGCAAGTTCCTGCTTCTAAACACGTTTCACGCAGTTTCGCCCGTCGAAGCCGCGACAGCGCATATCGCAAGAGGGCTACCTCGCGGCTACATTCGTATATCGAAGGCGCGCAAGGCGGAAGCGCGGAAATATGCACGCTTGCAGTCTGGGAGGGAAGCGCATGCATTTAGGCGTCGGTCTCGACACCAGGGGTCACCGCTAGAAGGGGAGGAGGGTCGCTTTGCCACGCGCTCGCACATCCCGCAAACTTTTGCTGTTGACTGTACACCTCCAATGCAAAGCTGAAGTATCTGAGGGCATTTTTTTTTACATTGTACACGGGCATTTTTCCTTATTTACCTACAAACAAGCCATTAGAGTAATATTGAAAATGTTGTCGCTGTCCTGAAATAAGCCAATAAATGTTGGTGGGCTTCGCTGTTTCCGATGTCGCTTCACGATGACATTCCAGAGGCGGAACTAAGAGGTTTTTGACAGGATATTTTATATTCTCTGCCGAGGGCAGTGAAATTATATTTGGCTCTCGTGTTCACAACAGGCCCTTCTACAAACCAACACTGTATTTTTAGTAATTTTGAAAAATGATTTAGCCCCTTGGAAATACACTCCATTTTATTCATTTTGAAGACTATTTATAATGGAGCAAACGGGAAAGGTTGCCAAGTTTTATTTATGAAGGCATAACCACCATATTGCACATAGTGAACTGAGTGAGCATTCCAAACAGTAAACACTTCAAAGTGTACTGATGGCATTCCTTCATAAAGCCCACCGACATTCCTTCGAGAGGGCAAGGGACGGTGGTATATAGCGAAAGCTTTCTTTGGCATGGTGTATAACTCACCAAAAAGGAGACGTAGAACAAAGCGACGATGAGGAACAACACTCGTATTTTCGCAAGACATAAGAATGTGTCCACCAGCGTCTTGTTGCCCTGTATGGAAAATTCAAAAACTGATTTGAACCATTTGTTCAGCACATGATGGAAAATGACCCCACCATGACTTTGCAGCGTATTACTGGAATCAAACCCCACTATGTTGATACACCTTTCAAGAATGGCTCACAAGACATGGCTAGAAAAGCGGTAAACCACACTGCTCGCACTTATTCAACATGGAAAGTTGCATGAAAAACAAAAGTGCAGCCATGAAATGTGGCATGAATGACACGAACAGTAGAAAGGAATGTAAATTGTCAGAAATGTGAAATGACCGGAAAGCTTACAGTCCACACCATAGATCTTCCTAATTGGAGATTGTATAGCGACATATTCTGGCTGCTTGACTGCATAAACCCAAGCACTCTTTTAACCCCTCACTTTGAAACGCACTCAGGCGGCAAATACAAATAACTTAAATGCAGTAGCTGAATTTTCTATGGCGGCTTTGCATAAGCACCACTTAACGCCTGAAAAGTGCGATAGTCTCAAGTTCATGCGAAGGGTCGCCACAAATTCGCTTCAATGTTTGTACAGCCACACGCAGTTTCGGGTGTAATCAGTTTGTTTGCGAGCTCCAAACCACTTCTGAACCTTGGCACGCACGCGTACACTTTCCGCAGAGAGCTGTGCACATGGTTCCAGTGTCCAGATTCGTCCTGCTTAGCTATCACATCCAGATTTAAAGGTCTTGATTCGTCATGCATGCAATCAGAAAATAGCACTAGAGATGAGCAGCTGCTCCGCACCAATCCATTCGGGCTGCACGAAAAGGCACACACACTTAAAGAGACAGCCTCTTCGTGTGTACACCCGCATTTGGCCGCGTTCTATTCTCGCAATTCGCTTGGTGCAAACTGCATAGGACAACTGCTTAGTTTCAAAGCACACTAAAGAGAAACAATATATCAAGTTTGGGTGCTGAAGTTTTTAATTTTTTTCGTACTTGGGGTGCTACAGCGCAGTTAAACTTCTTCGAACTCATTAAATTTTGCGCTCATAACTTTTGGTCTAACAATGTGTTCTATCTCAACGGAGAAAAAAAAAATTTGCTGCACCAAACGCCGTCTATATTTATGGCATAACAGTGCCAGGAAGACTCTTTACACGGCTAGGGTAGCAATTATGTTGTTCTTTCCAAAAATATTTAATAATTCAGCTCTACTTTATCTTTGTCCAGCGTCTCCTCATTTGAATAGACTCCCTGGGCGCAGCGACAGAGAAACGTAATACGTGCACTTTCGAAATCACACAAAAGTGCGGAAAAAGTTCTTACAGTCATGGCGCCCACGAGCAGGATCAAGGCAATAATCGCAGACACGGCTGCCAAAATTGCAACTGTGATCGTCCCAGCGTTGTCTGCAAGGAAAAAATAAAAGTACGCGCAAGAGTACCAGTGCCTCTGTTCGTTTCTTAGGCAGTGAGAATGCTACGCGAATGGCAGCAGTCCGCTGAAAATAATGATGCTGATCAATACAACAAAACCAAACTGAGTCGCTGATATGAGCAACAACATTGAATCGGAGTAATGGCTGCTCACGTGTTTACCGTTATGCAGCTATTTGGAATGCTCCTGTGATTTAGGGCTTGTAGTAAAAAGCACCGAATCTGCGAAAATTTTTAAGCCAAGGCTAAATGGTTGCGAAATATAACGTTCCCAGCATTGTGTCGTTTTACATCCTTTAAACCACAAATAGTCACGTCAATGTACACCAATCACCCTAAAAATCCGTTTACAACTGTGGATACGATGACGTCAAGCACGTGGAATTTCTCCACATTTAGGGATGGGAGTACACATTGAAATGTACAGGACGAATAGCGGTCTTCGACTGACATGGAGCCAAAGGTAGCTGCGTGAGTCGAATTTTTAAAGTTTCGTTTTATTCAACAGACCTCCGAGATTCCTTCTGCTCTGGATTCTTTTGCGCCGACAGCGAATCTCATTGCCTGTTGGTGTTCTAGGTGTAGTACTTAAAGCTTATGTAACCTCCTGACTTTATTTTGCTCCTTTGCTCCTTGATATGCTCCTTTGCTCCTTTGAGATGCACACGCTAGCTAAGTCGGCTACAGTTTGGCCTGCTGTCGCGTCTAAAATATATACAGAAACCCGAACGCTATTGATAGGGTTTGTATATATATATATATATTATTAACACTCCATGACTTACCTAATCCGTTCGTCTCCACTTCAACTAGAAGATTCAAACCATGGACTAGCTGCAAAAAGAAAGTAAGCATTCCTAATTTTAGCAGCTAGACTGAGAGACGCACACAGAAAATAACCCTATGGAATTCTACAATATTCCTTTGAAACTCGATGCTCGTTAATGGGCTTTATTATTTTGCAACTGCATTCTTGGTAGTGAATGGTATGGTAGGATTGCGACAACATTTTTTTTTACTATTTCGGTTAGGCGCCTGAAAAAAAACTTGTACTTGTGTAGAAAAACAGATCAACCCTTCATAATCTATATCACTAAAACAAGTTCTCTTTGCAGTGTACGAAAGAAACAAAGGACAATATCACGTTGTGGGTTGCCATGTTTGTGCATACGCTTGGAGTTTGATGTCATTTCGAGGTATGCATAACACACTGCATTGTTGACCTTCGTCTTCTGTGACGACACAACAGCCTATGTCAATTGAGTATTTTTTTTTTCAAGCCCGCTGGCAATCATACAACTAAAGTGTTTCCGTACATAAGAAATTCAACAGCGTAAAATACATGCGGACAAAGAACGCATGCAACAAGGTGGCTGCCTGCCCTAGTGCACCCGAAGCCTGTGTGGTCAATCTGCGTCCAACTTTCGCCGCTAATTTCCATGTGCATGACAAACCAACTCGCTCAAACTGAAAATCCACTTTCATGAACTTTTGCAGGCCCCTGAGTTCACGTTCGCTGTTGACATATTACGTAATCAATAAAAATTATTTCGAAAAGCAGTGTAGCCACGCTGGAAGAATATAATAGGCGGGAGGTGTCAGAAGGATGCAGTTAGAAACACATCAATAATCACTATGACCAGGCATTTAGTTTAAAAAAAAGGATTTTACTATTAGCCTACCGTTTGAAGTGGATTAGGGAGTCGGGGTGATGCAGTGATGATTCGAAGTGATGCAGCCTCTTCGACTAGAGAGGCTGCATCATAGAGCAGTGTCTACAAAGGCATGAAATGAAAAATTCCCTGGCGAAAGCAAAGAGAGAGTTATGGTACCCGCGATGGTTCTATATACAAAACATTCAACGAAATTCCTCCTTGCAGTCGGCGATCATTTCCTGCAGAATGTTTGGGTTGCGTGCCATATCCCGGGTTTTCAATTCCCAAACTAGATGGTGTTGAGCTTAAGTGTCGCGGTCTCTCTGTAGTCGGGACAAGTGCCACAGAGATACCCGTTGCCTGCTCAGCAAACGGACCTCAATACACGCCTCTGAATGCGCCCCAGGCATGTCGTGGTCGCTCAGAAGTGCTCTATCCGAGCATGCTTAAGCATCTTCTGTATCCCATTCTCAGTTTTCAATCAGATATTGTCCCTGGCAACGTCGTACTTTCTCTCTGCCGGGCAAGATATGGATAACGCTGCTGATAGACGCCAGCGCCACTTTCCAATGATTTCATTAGACGGCATCCACCATGCTGTATCAGTGCTATTTTAGGAAATTTTCCACAGATCCAGGTGGTGTAGCGGTTCGGCAGAAAGGCGCCCCATGTTCAGTCTTCCTTTGTTTGTGCATTTTGTATTAAATCTTGCTACAATTCTTTAACGGTTTCACAAGAATATACCCAGGATTCCTTGGAACTTCAACTTTTTTCAAAGTAGTGTGTGAGAAGTAAATCATATGGCCCTTGATAATGTAGAATCTGAAGTGAACCTACCATTCACACTCTTTTAGCGTTTCTTTATATTAAAAAAAAATGGCGATTACAAAAGTACTCAAGGAGCACTTTGTCCCTGACATAGGCAATTGCTTTAGACGTGGTTTTCTTCTAATTGCGGCATTGGTATACACTACGACTACTAGTTCTTGGTAGTCCTATAGATGTTTCCTTATTTCTAGTGTCCACATTTTTTATAGGTAGTGCCGCGAGTCCGTACAAAACATTTTGTGCATTAAAACCAGTTTTGATCCTGTTTTGATCTTTGCCAACTCGGTGCTTAGCACTCACAACGCAACGAAGCCATCTTTCGGAGTCTATTGACCGGCTGGAGTCAGTGCTGCGGTGGTTCTATGCGTTCTTGTGGCCATCTGCGCAACGATGTCTCTTGCTTTGCGGTATTTGCTACAACTTTTCCTTGCTCTGCATGCGTGTCTACGGCAAGCTTATGCGCCGCTGAGCCAATGCAGCGCTTTCTCTTCGTCTCTGAGAGGCGAGGGAAGTTTTATTTTTCTTTGCGGAAGGAAGGAGATCGAATGCAGCAAGTATTTCGAAAGCTTCTTTCCTACTGACTAATTGCAGGTGATTATGGCTGTCACATCGGTCAGAAACAAAACAGCACAATTACGGGACAGTGTAGCGGAAAGGAAGATGAGGTGCTGAGTTAGGACAGAGCATCATATGGCCACCTGGACCAGAATGTTTTTGCATCACATCCCTCGCCTTTTGAGACAGTGGCTATTTTTTTCTAGGACAAAAGCTGATATATACGTATTGGTGTTTTCGCAGTATGTATTTGGGAGCATAGTGCTAGTGCGTGCGTGTGCGTTCATCTGATGCGGTTACGCCTGCTATATATAGGCCTCAGTAGTGCTCAGCGGTGCTTTAATATATCCGGTGTTTTATAAAACATATTACTTGAGAGATTTACAATACTTGGGATTTCTAGCAGAGACGTACGAAAGACAACAGCGACGTAGATGGTATTAGATGGATTTGAAAACTGTAATCCAAGCTTCAATGCCCGAAATTTTGGGGTCCCCTCAGGCAGCACAGTAGACAAAAGTGTGAGAAACACGATACGGCGTCGTCCTTCATGTCTTTCTATGCCCCGCGTTTCTGTTTTACTCTGCGTTTTGTCCTCATAATCATCTAAGTTGTATGAATCAGTCACGGCTCAATCCTAAGAGCCATACTGAGTGAGCACCGATTTTAATCCATGCCACATGCCAAGTGGGATACAAGCAACGCCCTGCTCCACACATATACATCTTGTGAAGTTCACCAAGGCATTGGTCGGGGCAAGTTTGTCTTTCATACTGGCGACCTCGATATCAACTGAACTACAGGGAGAAAAGATAACACACGGTGCCATGTGTTGTCGTTTCTACATCTTTCCAGTATCATGTGAAGTCCATGCAATGCCTCATTCATGTGCTGTACATGCACTACGTGACAGAAAGAAGAAAGTTTTGTTGAGAGACTCCGGCAAGGGCCGTCTTCTTTTTTTTTCTTCGGATGTTACATAGGCCCTCTTGTGTCGCGGAGGAATACCGTGGTTAGCCTTCAACGCGGTGAATGTGCGCCAAAGGTGCGGGGATACACCCAGGTAAGTAGTGGCTCAACCATTCAGCGGGAGGGCGAGGAAGAAGGAATGTGATGAGGGGCGAGAATATAGGCAAAGGGACCGAAAGTGCTTGCTCGTGGGCTATCCTAGTACGTTTGGATGATGCTCGTAGGCTGCCGACAGACTTGGAGTGTAGGATGACATGCTCTGTGTTCGGTTCGGCAAATTATATCCTCATTTACCAATGTCTACGTCTGTCCCTGTCCAATAAGAGTGCCATGTGCGAGTGTGAACGAAACTGGCGATGGAGGAAAAAGTCTGCGGGCATTCACAGGCCTCTGTGAGCCGAGCGCTATGTTGGTTGCGGTGCTCGCCGCTAATTGCTCTTAGAGAATAGGTTGCTGGCCATGTGATCGTATTGTCCGGTGTAAAGGGGCCGCGATGAAAGGCCTATTCATTTGCCTACAGGCCCTGTTGGCCAGCGAGCCATTCCGGTAGTAGCTGGTCTTGCAGATGGGACAATGCATGGTCAGATACTTCGTTAAGCGCGAAGGCCCGAAGCTCGCTCTAACCATCGATCCTGACGCTGATGTCGACAGGGTGTTCATATAGACAAACAGCATCTGATATAGCCCAAGTTTCGGCTTTCGTTGCTGATATCACCACGATCCAATGCTTTTTCGATGTTGATAGAGGCTTGACAACTGCCGTTTTTGTAGTCTCCAGTGTGTCAGCGGCGTCCACGTAAGACAGGTCATAGGCTGGGGTGGATAGCTGTCTGGCTCTGGCCTTGCTTCTTCAGTGATTCCGCTTGAGTCCATGCTCCGAGGAAGGGGAAGTATTTCAATGACAGCTACCGACTCTAAAGGTGGCGGCACGTCTTGGCTCCAATGGAGGCAAGTACGGAGTCGTATCTGAACAGTTCCCACGATTTTCTGGCGCAGGATGGACGCTATTAGCCCGATCTCTTGAGTCTCGTGATGTGCTTGCATTTTCTCTTCTAGAATGTTATGGCCGCATTCCGCACTCCGCCGGTAGAACGTAGAAGGGTATTCCCATTTTGAAACAAGAAAGACTCAGCGCCCGTTCTTTCGCCTTCTGGGTTCCTAGACGCCAATTCTCTGCCTCTCCCAGTGCTTCCGAACGCGCCGCATGCCATATTCTCAATATTTCATCATTGTGATGGCGTCTGTCGCATCTCCTACATGCAAAATCGCATGTGCCGCTAGTTTCCTTTTTTTCACGTCCTTGTGTTGTAACGCTACCTAATGAGGGTGGGATTTCTCACACCTACTCACCCAACTTCCTGCACTTTTGCCTATGGGCTGCTTCTTCATATACAACACGAAAAACCCAAAGCGAATCGGCTGTTTTCCTCACCTACGAGTAATGGTACCTATTCCAACTGCAATTAAGCAAATGTGCCACAAGCTGTGTTGTCCTTGGCACGTTGAGAAAGAAGACTCGTACTGCGACTACGACATAGCCTGTGTTTCTGGCTAACATTGCAGTGCCTCTAACAGTGTTAACGGTCTTGATGATAAACCTCGTTATATTTGTTCTAAAACCTGGGATAACCCCTGCCCGTTCTTGGAGCTTACAACTCAGACGCTTTCCACCAGATCTTGAAACTGCATGACCGCCGGCGCAAGCGATCAATCTCGGCCCACGGCTGCAGCCCCTGTCATTTACGCCGCTGTGCCCGGTCAGAAAAATCCTGCCACTTTCGGCTGGACCGGGGTAGACAATGTGACAGACTGGCTCTCTTCGTATGCACCTCGTTGTACGATAAATGTGAGCCCATACAACCTGACCCCGACGCATTCCCGCGCCGTTTCCTTCCAACTAACCTTACAGTATGCTCTTCTGTACACGCACAAAGTGGCTATGCCTGTTCTTCATCCGTCTCTTTCTTTAGCTGCCGACGCTTTGTCTTCTTGCGCTTTCAAATGCACTGCTCAGAAACAAATTCAAGCCAAAGCAATCTAACGGACCTATGCACCTAGCTAGTTCCAATGACCCCTCGTCCTTCTTTCGCTCTGTGAGCAGGCTCTAGCTGATAATCGATCGAGCCTCAGCACTGGCCGCACATAAACAGGACGTTGATATTCGCCTGGCTGGTTCCCACTGCGCCTCCCGATCTTTGCTTTCTCTCGCGACTAGCACCAGGTGGAATTCCACCTATTTACGAAATCGATACGCGTACTGGATATGTAACTCTGAAGGCCGTGAACTTCTTGTGAATGCTTCCCCGTCAGAAGATTTTAGATACGCTGCACTTCTCGTTCCGTCCGCAATAGAGTGCTTCCCTGCCCGCTTCAGATAGAAGCCGCGATCTTGTGCTTAACTGCAAAAGGTTAGAGGCATTCACTTCCTTCTGCGAGTAATGTGGCGAGATTCAGTGCTGCTTCGACGATAGTAGCAGGGAAATCGACGCCGCCTATTGTCACATAAACCTAAACAGGTAGCTCAGGAAAGGTTTATAGAATATTTACGTGCGATTTTTATGCACAATTCATGGACAGCATCTACCCTTGTTGTCATACTGTCCTTTTTGTTTGTTGTGTACATACCATCCACAGTCAACCCGTTTGAAATCCCTGAATAATAGATTAAAAGAGAAACGCTGAATATTTTATTGGGTGTAAGCCCCGAATATTCAAGGTATAACGGCGCCACCTCTTCAACGAGTACAAAAGAAAACAAGGAACACAGACAATGAAAAGCGTTGCCGTTAAACTGGTACTCTTTATCCTCCTCGTTTAAGAAGTCGCGCTTTTATACATTGCATCATGCAGGACCAACTGGCCCAACATTTGACGTTACTGAGGCCCGAAGACGTCACCTGAGCCGAGCAGGAAGGCCACTCGTATATAAACGCGCACAGTTTACGAGACGTATACAGAATTCCTAAGGTATGATTCGTGACTTTCATTACTGGGTCCGAACTTCCATTAGTTTTGAACCAGTCATTTGCACTTATGTTTCGTCTTTGCGTGTTTCTTCAAGCTGTTCCAAGTGCAAATGCGTTGTCACCATGGTGGTCTTTCATTGCGCTCTAGTCCGCAGTCCTTCTTAACAAGAGGTTACGCACGCTTACAGCAGGAGTTGAATGCGACTTACGACGCAAAAGGCGGCCAGCAAGGTCACGGTGAACGCAGTTTCGCACAGGCACATTTTTTCACCAGTACTCTGAAGCTTGATCCCTGAAATAAAGAAAGAAAGAAAACTCCAACGACTCCCTCTGTTCTCGCCTCACTCACTGCAACAGCAGTAAGAAAATATATATATATATATCGCAGCTACAATGCCACTCATCCATTCACCTTTGGGTCGAAGCTTTGTTGAAGCACTATATAAATACTTAAATACTATCCAGGGAGTAAAACGCTTGCTTGGGCTAGTTGGTTCATGCTTGAATTAGTAAAGGCAAGGCACAAAAGACCAGGACTCAAGAAGAACACAAACGACAGGACCGGCCCACTCGGGCTTGAGTATTTGGCATACGCGCCTAGCGTGCCCAGAAGATGGTTCCAAGACGCCGAAGATGGACTGAACTGGTGCCTTTGGAAGTACAGCCTATCTTCGGCATCTTGGAACCATCTTCTGGGGACGTCAGGCGCGTATGCAAAATATTCAAGTCCGAGTGGCACCGGTCCTTTCGTTTGTGTTCTTCTTGAATCCTGGTCTTCTGCGCCTTGCCTTTACTACTTGTCCAGGGAGAAATGTTGCGTGCAAATGTTCCTTTTCGTTCGGAAAAGCACTGAGGACCAGTTCACAATTTCTCCTGTTACAGATTTTTGTGTCATTTGGCTTCTCGAGAACTAGCACGTTACAGTTCCTCTTCTGCACAGTGTTCTGCAGCACAGCAATTGCCTGAGTATATGTCGAAACGCCTAGATGCTGAGATCCCACTAAGTGACCCACGTTAACCGTGCGACCACGGATTAGATTAACTGAAGGATTGACCTAGTTTTTTTACACCAGCTGCGGGACCGGCCTGCTGTTTATTTTACCAAGCGTTAGATCAGCCTACCTCGCTGTTACACTGTCCAGTAACGGCGCCCTCCTCTAGCGAGTAACTAACCAAGCAAACGCCCCAAACCACGTGGAGGAATTCACAGAAAGCCATCCTTTAATCAATACCTTGATGCGCTTGAAGGCGTAAGACCTGAGGGGAATTCATAGAAAGCCTTGCTTTTAGAAAGGACCCTATGCGTGTGAACGTGTACAATTATTATGGTAAGATTAATTAGGTATTCTGCTGTTTCATTTCGTAATGCCGTACAAAACAAACACTGTGACTGTCACACCCGTATCTTTGTGACAGATTAGAATATGCGCAAATTCGTCAAATACTATTCAGAAAAGCTATTCAGCAGTCATCATAATCCAGGAGGATGTTTAAGCAGCAGTAATTGACCGTGTCAAGTTGAATGAACACAGACACCCAAGAGCGCGTACCAGATTCTCGGTCACATCTTGTGGCTTGTGCAATAAACACATGGACGAGAAGGAAAGGCATGGGGCGCGATCGGAGACATTTTGTTCGATACGCGTTCTGTTCAGTTGCTGCAACGTCACAAAGTTGCAGTATGCAAAATTTGTGACAGCGGGGCGGAGAGAGCAGCCAATCAGGATGCGGTGACCTCCCCGGAAGTTTACCTCCGTCGTTTGTCGTTTGCTTGCAAACAGTATACTACAAAGCCAAATGTTTCTCGTCTTCCAATTGAATGAAATGTTTAACTGAAAAAAAATGTATTTTTTTCTCGTCTTCCAATTGAATGAAATGTTTAACTAAAAAAAAATGTATTTTTTCTTCTCAAGCCAAAACACGTTTTCAAATAGTAGTACGTGTGGCTACTGCAATTTATAGCTATTAGGTTCTTTGTGTCGTCCCTAGGTGGTGTCGCGCACAGCGAGAAGGAAAAAGAAAAAAAAAAACGACGGGAAGAGTGGCGCACTTTTCAAGAGGCAGTGACAACATCCCAGTGGCTCGCTGGCACCGATGATGTTGTCAATTTCTCTGTACAACCAACGAATTACTTGTATCGAGAAACAAAAACGACGCCGGAATTCACTTTCTGCCATTTCTTCAAACGCGTTTCGCACCGCCACCCGCTCTCCTCCTTCCTCTAGAAACGCCAGCGCAACAACCTAAGTTTCCAACGGAAGCGCCATTTTCTAGAATTAAACTATGGATTGGATTCAAACGTGCCATTCCGCAGCCGGAAAGGCCGCCTGTTGGATCCAATCCAATCCACCAGACGCGCCATGCGAAGCCGTATGATCGCTCCAAACTTCTCAACTCCCCTCGCGTTCGGACGAAATGCTCGATGGGCGGATGATTGACAGGAGCGTGTCGTCATTTTGACGTCACCAAAAACGGGATAGCGCCCCGCGGCTGGCGACGCCGGCGCGGAGTAGGCCAATCGCGCGCGCCGGTAACCCAACGAACGCACCGAACAACCATCTCCGATCGCACCCATGGAAGACACATTTCCTTCTCGTGCGTGCGGTTATTGCGTAACTCAAAGTATGAATTGTTAGCAGCTCGCAAAGCTTTTACTTCTGCTGCTTTGTCGGTCACATAGAGTGCCCGCTCTTTTTTAACATATCACTACCTAATCTATGAACTACTTCTCTCTTTTCCATTGATAGTTGTGGGAGCTGTGGCGAAAGGAGGGAGGGGGGGCGTTAAGCTGTATAAAGGTATCTATAAAAGCGAGTCCTTCCCAAAGACAGGTCGCTTTGTTGAAGCAAGGTGTTATTAATTATGTTGGTTGGTCGCTAGCGCCACCACTACAGGGCTAAGCGCCGTGCACGATATACGACTAGAGTTGGAGAAAGATGAGAAAGATGCTCGCCAATTGATAGTGGCTGTGTGCTGACAGAAGCTCAAATAATTTCTTTGCGTGTACCCTAGCAAGTGGATCACCTAAGAAAGGAGCATCTCTGGCTGGCGCCAACGCTTCAGCACTGATGATCTCTGCTAGCCTCTCTTGCTCCGTGAAGCTCTTACCCTACAATGTCCCTAACATCAGCCAGAAGTATCAGCGCACATAAGATTACGCCTTCCCATTAAAGGGAAGCTGAAAGCTTTTCCAGAAAAAATGAGTGAAGGGCCGTACGTCGTGATTTTTAACCCTCTGCATTCGAATATCGCATCGAAATTATCAGCGTTTCAAGATACAGAGCAGAAAGATACCATTGCCGATGTTCAATCGCCTTTTGCGCACGCCACCATGGGAGGTATGTAGATTTTTAAACGGCTTAGAGCGGACTCCTTCTTTCACGTTCAATGAAATCCTGACTGTAATCGCTCGCCCTGGACGAGACTCGCGTAACATAATCAGAGGAGGAAATAACCGCATGTCTACTCACCGGTAATGGCAGAAGTAGTAGTAGAACCTTCCTGACTGGTGCACCGCACTTGAACCGCCTTCGGTCGTTGTCTTCGTCCGCACGAGCTTCACGTGAGCTCGCCACAACGCTGCCACCTACAGTGAAAGTATTTCTTATCTAATGTTTCCATCATAAATTATATTTGTTAATTTTTGCGCTAAATCATAGTCAAAGCTATCCTGCTAAATCCCACAAGAAATTCTGACAATCATCATAGTGCCGAAAAATTTTGTTATAAAACTTATTCGTTTGAACCGGGTTTCGTTTCGGTACCAAGAATGTGGGTGCGTCATGACGGCAAGATATACAGGCTCGGCCTATTCCTGCGTTTGAGGCATCTTGTAAACATGGCCGCATTAGGACAATACGCATGGAACATAGTTGTTCATTAAAAGGAAACTTTGTTTGTGCAGCTCATAGTTAAAAGAAATTGCGGCTAAGCTCATCTCGCCATGTCTGTCGATGGCAATGCCGTTAGCATTCGAACAATGTTGCGAGTGAGTGAGTAAAAACTTTATTGAATATAAATAAAATAAGGCACAATCCTTGGGGCCCCACTGGCACAAGCGGCTCGCTGGGCCTGGTCCAGAAGAGCTAATTGGCTCTCACGAGCCTCGTACTGATCAACTAGGTCAAACCGAGCAATGTATCTCACTGCCTATTCCTCATTAGCGGATATCGGAGTAATATGGGGCTGTCTGTGTCAGGAGGCCTCCAGGGACCCTACCATGCGATGTGTTTTAGTGTGGGCGTGTCTGTGCACCACGAGCACTCGTCACTGAACCTCGTGGGGTGTATTCTGCGTAGGCGGTGCAGGTTAGAGTATGTATTCATCTGAAAACGATGCCAGTCGCGCTCCTTTTTGCTGTTTAAATCTGAGTGAGGATGTCCAAGTCATCTCCACTCCTGCCTTTGCTGTAGGAGGAAGTCCGGAGAATTCGGTGCAAGGTCGTCGCTAGGCTATGCCATTGCGCCGACGTTTAATCCTCGAGCTACCAAGGCCTGCCCTCTTGTTTCCTGCCATTCTGTGGAGTATTTCTGAATTCACGTTTATTTACCATCTGTAGTTCTGTTATTACGGTATCCTCTCACTTTGCTATCACACTTGCTTGCCAAGGTCTCGTATCGGCACGGCGGTGCGACTACGATTTTATGACGATGGAATGACAAAGAAGCAATGACGTCGATGGAAAGACACAGAAAGTACAACGACGACACGAGGGCAACGTGATGACCGCGAGGGCATGACGTCGATGGCGTTGCGACTTCAGTACGTCGAAAACGGGATGACGAAGCTGGATTGGTGACATGACATTACCGCGAAGGCATGGCGACGATGACATGAATACGAATGCGTGATAACGACTGTCTGGCGCCGAATGACGAAGAAGGATTGCCGTCGATCGACCAGCGAACGTAGCGTGACGACGACCGCACGACGACAATGGCCTAGCCTTGCTGAAGTGACGAGGATTGCAAAGCGACAGCGTGACGACTACCGCACGACGACTGTTGTGTGAAAACGATAGCGAGTCCACGACGTCACTATGGGAATCCCGTGGCTAAGGTAGAATAGGACGTCAGAACGACGCCGATGTCACCCGACGACGTCATCAAAATGACGACTACTGTATGGCGGCAACACAATGACGACGATGGCAGGTGATGACAATGGGATGAAGAGGAGTGTATGACGTCAACGACAAGATGACGAAGGAATGACGAGAGTCGTATGACGAAGCTCCAGTGACGACGACGGCACCACCCCGCCAGCATGACGACAGCGCTATGACTGAGCAAGAATGATACGGGCTGTCTAGCGACGACGCGATAACAGCCACGGTATGACAACCGTAGTATAGTTACGATTGAATAGCGACAGCATGATTACGATAGATGGCGCTTCAGAGATTTCTAGAAGCGAGCGATATTCTCCGAAAATATCGAGCAAAGTGCTTAAGTTTGATGGCGCATTCTATCTTTTTCTGTTACCTCACTTCGGCCAATACAATGCTTGGTTTTTTGTACCTTTGTAGCAACTTGAGGGTGTCTACCTTGTCTCTCACTGCTTTAGTTATATTTAGGTACGGGATAGCGTAGGTGATTCAACTAATGATGAAAGAGCGGACGTAGGTTCGCCTAAGTAGGTTCACCTCCTTCATCCCCGCGTTTTTTATTGGTATCCTCTTGAGAAGCCTGAAAGTTTGGTTGGTCAAAAAATGATATTGGAGAGAATGAATATATGTGTATAAAAGTATAATGAAAAGCTAATACGTCACAAATGAAACCTAGAATGCAGAAAGCAAAAAAATAAAGGACAGCAGACCATCCTTTCCTTCCGCTATGAACTTATTGGCTGCAACAGCAGCATACTCCCACAGTGACTACAACTACTTCATTCTCGATTGCCGGCTGCTTGCTCGAATAATCTGGTTAATCCACAACAGGTAACTCAAAAGACAGAGAGTCAAGAAACCGGAAAGGCCCGGGGATTAACCAGAAGGAAAAACTAAAGCTTGGATCTTACACTGGGGAGAGAGGAGAGGGAGGTGACGAGTAAGAAAACCAGAGTGCGGTAAAGGGAGCACAGGCACACAAACACAGCCGCCAACTCAGACCGCGCAAGACCACTTGTAGCTCTACAAACATCAGTTGAGGCTACATATGCTTGTGCAAGCTGTCATCCTCGCCTTCGGCTGCTGTGGCTTGTAAAGTCGGCATTCTCAAATAATTTCCTCTGTTGACAGTTTTATTGCGCTAGTGAATATATAAGGACACTCAAGGCGCACTTCCGCCGTTGTCGTCGCCGTGAGGCACCGTATAAAGTACAAGGGCGATAACACCGGGGTCGCATGCCGTATGTTGTAAATGCGAGTAAAAGCCTGCGAGGGTGAGCCGAAGTCAGTCGCTTGATCTCACCCGCGCAAGGGAGGAAGGCGGGAAGGAAGAAGGCCGTCTTTCACCGCGGGCAATGAACCAGGGGTATGGGGGAAAGGGGGGAAAGGGCAGGGTTATACTCCGGTGGCGGCTGTGCTTGGCGTGGCTGAGCGCAACAACGCGGACCCTATCTCTAACGAAGCAGCTACGCGCTCCGGTTTCGGTATCTCGTTTATTGGTTAGCTAAAATCGTTTATGAATTTCTAAGCAAACTGAACCACCGGCCCTACCGGTGACAGGACTGTCAATGCCATTTGAAAATGGAAATATCCTAATACGGTTAAAAAAACCGCTGGAGTTTACCTTTAAACTATAAGAAATACGTGCAGCTTCAGTGACGTCCACTAAATCATATATTGGTGGGTTGAAAATGTAATGTTTTGCGAAGGGCTCCTAGTGCACACTTGCAAGCTAGATGGTGCCAGCTGAGGCGCATCTCTCGGCCTTATTTCAAATAAATAATTTCTCTTTCAAACAGGGGGCAGCCAGCGCATCGCGGTTCCGGGCTCCTCGACGAAGCAGTGCGCTGGCTGCCCGCGGCTGGCTGACGTAAGCAGAACTTGACGGCCGCAGCTTTGCGGTCGTCGCAGTTTCGGTTGCCCGCACTAAAATAGCAAGAAACTTGTCGTGCCATAGTTTCACGGGTAGCCGCATATTTCCAGATGAAAAAGTTGATGTCACTTGTACAGAAGCTCCCTTCAATATACCATTTACGATGAGCCCGTTGAAAGGTTAATTAATAATTTCTGGGTTGTTAGTGACTAATAGCCCGCTATCAGCCGCCACTTCTCGGTCGCCGCCATCGATGACGGCATGTCTCCGAAATAACGGTTATCGTATTTGAAAATGGCTATATTTATATATTACTCAAGGCCTTCGGGTAAAGGTCATGTAAAAAGAATATATAAGGGTAATCATTATGTTGGGCTTCAGTTCATATTTCTTAAAGCGGTATAATAACTTTTGAACATGAAACGCCATTTACCGACAGTTTCCAATGCGCCACACTCCTTGCCTGTGGTCTCACTGAGTCGTGAACGAGCTTTCATCGGAAAACACGACGCGTTGCCAGTCGACCATGGTGTGCAGCCCTCGCAGATCCTTCGCAAACTGCAGGCGTTTGGATTTGCTTTCTTCACGACGAAGCCGTTATCCGCTGGCGATGCGCCTCTTCAACCTAGCTCCAACAGTCCTCTCCCAGCGTCACTTATATTAAGCCAAGCATGTGCTTCAGCTTAAGATGCATCTCTGAAAACGGGGGCTGCTGTATCTCTAGAACTGTGGCCCGCGGACTCAATACTGCTGCAGCTACAATGGCCCTACCTAGTATCTCCGTAATTGCCCGAGTGCGACGCCTGTGTGTAGGGTCCTTTAAGCGGCGTTGCTTTCTGAAAGCTTGTGTTATCCCATTCACTATTCAGAGTAGTATTCCTCTCTTTGACGGAAGATCCCGCTGGTGTTTTACGCTACTGATAAGTTATTGATTGAAAGCTTTGCGAGCATGAGGAAATCATTCACCCTTCAGTTTGTTGTACACCAACATCTAGGTTGCTACCATTACGGCTAAAGTCCAGTCACTGTGGTTCACTTTAGGAGCATCCAGTAGGGATTAGGCTTTGGAGTGCTTCCTCCTTTGGCAGACCGGTATGTTAGTTTACCGTTATGTAGTTGATGACTATCCCAAATATTGCAGTTCCGCAAATTAGTATGCAACTATGCTAAGTAAGGATGGTAGTATTATCGGGCGTTCAAACTCGTAAAAATTAACTCACTAGATTAAAGGGACACTAAACTGAAAATGATTTCTTCTGCATCAGTAAATTACCGTTCTACAGCACCATAACACCACTCTTACAACGATAAGACGTTTGGTAAGCCAGAAAAAGCGCAAGAACGAAATACGGGTCGCGACGCCTACTTTATGTTCCCGCACGTGGGGGCTGTGACGTCTTGGATTTTGATGGCATCTTCTAGGGCCTACTAATTATATATAGCGGTACAGATTTACTACAGTCTGTTCTAAAGGAAGCAAATATTAAACATGGCAAGTTTCGGGAACCTTTATTCAGCCAACGCGGCCCAAATGCGAAAACATACTTTGGAATCCCTGACGTCACGCTGACGTACCGGCGCTTGGGTTTCGGCGCAAAATTCAAATACTGATACTTGTACCTTCATCATACTACTATTTTGAAATGACTGCCTGCAGGGCTCTGAAAGAATGCTTCATTAGTCAAAACTGATTTATTGTTTCGCTTTTGTGTCCCTTTAACAAGCATGGTGTCAAGCGCGTGCGAGCACACATGAACACACCTCACTCGAGGACCACGCAAACTGCTTCGAACCGCTGTAGTAAGGATGCCCGGCAACAGCAGCGAGCGAACAGACCTTCCTGTGACCTCTCACTTCAAGGTGAACTAAAAGGCGAAAGCACAGCGTACACGAAGCTATCAGCACTCGGTGTGCTTTGTAGATCGTAGATCGCTTTCAAGATAGCGATAACGATAGCGATAGGGCTTGCGCGGCCGAGTGTGAATGCGCCATATCCCGCAGCCGCCGGAGGATAACGCCGCCAGCCCCCCCCCCCCCCGCCCCCCCTTTCATCTAACCTCCCGGTGTCTTGCGCGCGTCAGAAAACGGCGAGCTCCCTCCCAGCTTTCCTTCCTTAGGCGCGAGAGATTGAGTCGCTATCGTCGGCTCACCCTCGTACGCTTTCACTCGCACATACGACATGTGGCTCGTGGCGGCGGTGTTATCGCTCTTGTATTATATGGGACATCACGGCAACGGCGACGACGATGGCAAAAATGCTCCTGGACGGTGCATATGAGTGCCCTGATAGAAGCGATCCTAGTGAAGCAGCGCTGTGCTTTGCTCTATCTATGCATTGCTCTACCGCTCTTTCCCTCGCATAGCAACAATCTACTTACAGGATTAAGAGCACGCTGTTTTTAACCCTGTTTTATATGGCAACTAGCGCTTTCGGACGCGATATAGAATTTATACAGCACATAAGTACGTCCGTGTTTGCCCAGTGCAATACCATCGAAGTCGAGCCAGTACCGTTTCACGAAGGTATTATGCAGGACAAAAGCTACACACATGGTTAGCGACAATGTTAAGCTATGGCCACGCATACCGCTCTGACGACTTCGCTAGGGAGTGACGGACAACAATTTTTGGTTCGTTTTTCTCTGAAAGCGCATTAACCAAGCTAATTTGTCTTAACTGAAGAACTCGCTGCGGTTGTAGTATTTTTTTATTCCTCATAGTAGCAGAAGGTGCCTAGCATTGAGTTATCTTAATAGTTTTACACTGCGCTAATTCTGCAAGCTCTATGGGCGTTGCGCGCTTGTATATTTTATTTATTTCATTACCCGCAGCGCAAATCGGTATAAAATTAGCGAGGGTAGGGGGAGGAATACAAGTCAGGACACAATGCAGGGAAAGGAAACGCGATGGGCCAAACCTGTTCTTCAAGGTGTTTATAAAGCAAACTCCCACCGGTCGCTACCTCAACCCCCTATCCGTGAACTCTGCTTCGCAAAAGAGGTTCTCTTGTCGGCTCTCTTGTTTGTCGGGCGAAAAACGTGGGCACAACAGCGCAAGACCGCATGGTGGACAATGCACATGTGCGGGGGGAACTGACAGCTCTTGGATAACCTAGTACTTCATTGACTCAGTAGTGCGCCAACTGGCTCGCGCAGTACCCACCCAGCCTGGACCCCCCCCCCCCCCCAAAAAAAAAACGGGCTTCGATACCGTACGTCTCCGCCATAAGAGATAGCCTTGTACGCGTCCTGCGGTCATATGACGTGCAGACTGCGCATGTTCCCTCCCAGAAACTTAGACATGAGCTCGTGCGTTTGAAAGACCCTTTGGAAAAGGACAGCTGCCCAGGCGGAGTATACGTCATTCCGTTTGCAGACTGTCCATACGTCTGCGTCGAAAAAACTGGCAACTTCAAAAAACAATACCTAAATAGCACAGGAATTACGTCCAGAAACAAAACGTTGCGTCGAATGCCCTGGTCGAACACTGCGAAACAAGGTCACTTACGATTAACTAGGAAAAATGTCGCGTGATTGCCAAGGACCGAAATCATTCTTTGCGTCTTTTTCTCGACTCCCTAATTATCGAAACTATGGCGCACACTCCCATTCCCAACGAAGGAAATCTGCCGCCCGCGTATGCCATGTGCTTTAGTCATGTTTTGAGCCGCCCATGAAAATGGAGCTATGCCGCTTGTTTCACTGTGAGCAAGGCTTCCGTGGGGGAGCCCAAACGTAAATATATAATTTAAACCACTTTAGACGGTGTCCGGACCTCTTCCTTTTCAGTTCACAAAATAAACGATCTAGGTACCAAGCACACAAATAAACAGAGTTGCGTACAAGATGTCATCCAAATTAAAATAGTTTACATACATAGCTTTACCTATAAAGATGTAGTAAATACATGCTTTGACGCAATAGTATCAACGTTACCAGGCGCCTTCTTCCATTCAGACATTGTACGGTGGAAGAAAAACATCCGATATAACTAAGTTCATGTAACTTCTCTATCATCATTTCCATGATCTGTACGAAGCGACGCATATTCGGGTTGTAACAATTATTGGTCTCTTTTGATACGTATTTTAGAAAAATTTTATAAAAAGCTTTTAATCGGAGCACTCTTCTGCATTCCTGTAAGCATTTCCACTTTACTGTTTCTTTGTAGATTGACACACTGAATACATGAGAATACTTGTAAGCAAACCGGATTCTTATAGTTTACAGTCTATTGTTTATGTCAAGTTTCGCCCACTGATCAAACACTGTACATGCGTACGCAAGTACTGACAACAAATGTCTCATACAAAAGTTGTTCGCTATCCTTAGTAGGCTACTTACAATTTCGTCTTGGTAATGCCAAACCACCACATGCTTTACCGGTAAGGTGATCGACATGACTATGCCAGATGAATTCTCATGATAAAAGGATGCCAACGTACATCTATTCGTTAACTGCATCCAGTTTCCTTCCCTTGGTTTTGTAATCGAAGTCATCACGCGCCACGTTTCCACAGTGACACTGTTTTAATGGTATTTCCTGGTCCCCCTCACATTGTCATGTTGAGACGCATCCAAATTAACCCGAGCTTGAGGATTCAGACCTATTTTTTTACATATTACACATAATGCCAGGACGTGGGTTTATATCCCACTTGCTTCCAATTGGTTTCTTCTTCGACTTTCATTTCGCTTATTCATTTCAACATTTGGATTAACGCAAATATTTCACCCAATGCTCTTCATGTAGTCAATGTCTCTTTGGTTCATAATTTGGTGACTTACGGAAATCGCGTACCTTTGTTCCCCTTCTTCTCCTTCATCATTTCACAGCGAGGGCGCCTAATTCGGCTGCCTTAATGCATCCTAATAGCCTACGAGTCTTCTGATGCGAAAGCGTAAAATGTCCCATTGAGCGAAGAAGGCGTCCTCTGTATTAGCGAAATGGCATTGGCTGCGACGCCACGTCACAACCTCATTTCGACGGAGCAGATACGGCGTTGCGACGCTGCGGGGCGAGAAGGGTTGCTGTCGACGAGGCAGTCACGTGACGCTCGCTTGCGGGTTCCGCTGTCTCGCTCTCTCTCTCCCTCTCTCTCTCAGTTTAGCAACTACGCGTGCCTGTTGGTCTTGTTGGCCGCTACTGCTTCCCAAGTCTATCGTCGCGCAGCACATCGGTGGCGTGTGGCGTCCTCGATTTATCAGCAATATCGTCCAAATATTTTTTGTCTAAAGTCAACATAACGCAGAAACATTACAAAAAAAATAACTCGCGCTAATTTGGTCGAAAAATTCGATGACACACCCCGACGGAACACTCAGCCCTGTTTAATTGATCTTTAATGCTTTCGCCTTCACAACTGCTCCGGGTCGTAGTATGTTTAAGCAGGTCGCCTACTACAATGTTAACGCCTCATGCGACGTCTTGCCGCAGAAACGATGTTCCACATCGGCCATCCCGGAGGTAAGCTCTATGCAGGCTGACACTCCGGTGCTTAGATCTCGTACACGTGTAACATTGGAGAATAGGTATGGCAAATTGGTGCCACGGTAACTAATTGAAGTTTCACGTGCCCTATTCGAACACGTAGGCTTCTATCCCATCTAAAGCCCCCTATTTTACCAGAGTGTTCAATAGGGCTGGTTGGTTCATCTTTAAAATAAAAACAGGAACAGCTGAACACAGGACGAGCGAGTAAAGGGCACAGCACCTGTGTCTTTACTGTGCTATTTACCTGTCCTTGTCCTGTGCTGATTACTCGCTTGTCCTGTGTTGCGCTGTTGCTGTTTTTATCCCTCTATTTTGTCGCCCGCTTTCAATTTCCTTTCTTCCACAAGTCGCCATTTCAGTAAAAACTAGTAATCAAACCAATCTTTTTCTTGATGTGCTTGTCAGTTTCCTTCACGTGATTGTGACTTGTGAAAACGTGCCTACTTCGCTCCCCTTCTCGTTCCTTACATAACATTGCCAAAAACAGAAGTTGAAAGGAAAGCCATCAAAGACAATTTAATTTAGAGTACAATGATGTCATGCAAAGTACAATGCTGTACTAACAGCTACAATGAGAGGCACAACTCGTGTGCCGCTGGCCTGTGGCACTCTCGCAGGCGTGTTCTTTCACCGCAGTGCCTACTATGATGGCTCCATCCTGTCGGAGAAGATGCTTATTCGGTAGATGACGAAGGCCTGCACAAACAAACGCCGGTATTATTGTTATTCAAACCAGATGCTGCAAATCTGGCGCAGGAAAACGCTTCACTTTATTTGTCTGTCTTTTTTTTAAGCTTTCGCACTGCTACAAATGCTCATGAGCAAATTATGTTCAACTATTGCGCCCAGGGCGAAACCCAGCTTATCGATTAATTTAGAAGCCCGAAACGTTGCTGCGCTGATTTTATAAAATTAATTAAAAGTGAAACATATCCGCCAGCAGGAACCAATGTTTTGACAAGTGGACTTGTCCTCTTCAAGAAGACTAGTCCACTTGTCAAAACGTTGGCTCCTGCTTTCCCCTTGTTCTCGTTTTTAACTCATCGTCTTTGTATTTTCATCTCCCGCCTTCCTACCCCCCTTTTCCCTGGATCTCAATTGCTAGGTAATTTTCATAAAGAATAGCATTTCATGGCCCCGCTGCCCACTTCTACTTCATCGTGGCTGTCTGTAAAACGAGCAAACGAGCTAAAGCATTTTATCTGCACTACAACAATGTACATTCTGCACGTACAGATTTCCTCATTTCTAAAAGTAGCGCGAAAGCACTACCAATGGTCCTGCGTCGTTCTGAAGGCAACAGCGCAGCAGACGACGCTTGCACTGGAGAATGCCGTCTGCTCCATACGGGTAACTCTGCCACTATGACTGATTATGGACGTTGTAAGGCGCTAAAATACACTACGGTCAGTGCTCACGTGGCATCGTTAAACAAGTCGAATGGAGAACATGTTGGGATGTTTCACTCTTGTTCACTCAATACCGTTTACACGAGCAACGTCTTTCAGGCTGTCCCATTATAACCACCATGCTAAAAAAAGAAACAGACTCTTCACGGAAACCTTCGAAGGAAATTAATTTTTCGTTTGCAGCACTATGAGGTATAAATTAGGCTAAGACACATTTAATCTATTATTTGTTAATTAGGGCATGGTAAATTCAGATGCTTCACTTCACTAAAGCAATAAAATCTCTGCGCTGTCATGGAAACAGCTCTTGAAAGAATATAAGCGAATAAATAATCGGGCAAATCGGCTTGCGATTTCCCTTTGTCTTTACTGGAAAACAAGAATAACGCTTGTTCGAAAATGCACCGATGTGAGATTTAGGTAGCTTGAAGGAAGACGAATCGAATGATGAAATCTAGCTCAAGAGCAAGAAAAACTAATGTACACTACCTCAGTTAGTGTTCTATATTGTTGGTGAACATGGAATCCAGCGCAATATGTCAAGCTGTCAACCACAGGGCTAGCATTACTTCGCTGCTGTCATGCCCGACTGGTGCCGTAGCTCGAACGAGTACTTACGTCAGTTATTATCTGAACGATCAGTTGTCCCATCCTCGCACCTAACTTGTTCTGCGGAAAACAAAGGATGGTACGACACTCTTCCTATGTGCAAAACGCGGTTACGATCTGTCATCAAAAACCTCCTAAATCATTATTTATATAAAAACTGTTGTATGCACAATTTATGCGAAAAAAACTTATATCTTAAATAATAATTATTTAATCAATTGTTAAACATTTAAACAATTAATTTATTAAAACACAATTACATCGCTATGATATTCAGTCGCTCTCGTGATCACAGATTCGGTTGCCGGATGAAACCGCCGTCTGGAAGACGGTGGTTTCGACCAACACCTGTACACTTACTTCATTCAGCCAAGCCTTGATTTGCCCTTCGTCCGCTTTTGCCGCAAGCTTCGTTAGAATAATCTGAAAAGCATAAGCCCAAAACACATGCGCGCATTACTTCCACGATATGCGTTTACTTCTCAAAAACGTGTTTACGAACTTAGCACTCAGGCCACAATGGCCTTACTAAAATTTAATGACAGCAGTTGATGATTGCAACCATCAATTATCAAAATAATGTCACTCGCTATGTTTTCAGAAAACAAATGCAAATTTGCCTCAGTTTAAGCCTCACCTCAAATGAGGGTTTCATGAACAACGCGACCACGAGGCCACCTGGTCTCTTGCGCCGTCTCCACTGTATACGACAGAGCGCTGCCTTCGTGATCAGTTTCCTGTGCCAGCACGGAGGTGCGATATGCACTGAGCCATAAGCAATTCGTATTTACAGAGCGTAGCTTTTAACAGCAGGTTCCTTCGGCGAACGTGGGCTGCGTCAGCATAACCCGGCGAACGAGCGCCGCGAAGAATAAAAGTGAACGCCGAGTGGAGCGCGAAATGAAAGAAAGCCGACAGCGATGAGAGGAGGAGGAAAGCGCAGGGGGAAAGCGCAGCAGCGGAACCATGATGCGGAAAGCGGAGGAGGACGGATGAGGAGAGGGGCTGCGCATGCGCTGAGTTGCCGGCGACTACGGCCTGCGCAGCTGCGTGAGAGAGCTCATCTGGGCTTCCGTGGGAGGGGGAGAGAGGAGGGGGGGGGCCGGGTGCCATGAGGTGACGTGGGCGACGCTCGTCCACAGCGTCAGCTGCAGAGGTCAGTCCGTGGTACCAGCGTGTGTGATGGGGACCGCTGCTGCTGCAAGGGGCGATGGCGAGCGGCTAAGAGTAAGCTTCTATGTGACTCTTCCTTGGGTGCTGTCACCGCTGACACTGGTGGCTAGATTTTCCCGCGACCAAGGACCGCTCTCGTCGCTGGCGGAACGAAAGCGTGAGAATAAAAAAAAAACATAGTGACCGGCGATGATGGAAACGAGATGGCGCCATAGTAGCGCGCGTCGTCTGCATGGAAACAAAGCGCTGCATGAGTGGAGCTCTGCCTGCGGCAACTGCTGTGAATCGCACCCACGCCTCACCCACGCGCTACCTCTCGAGATCTGCCGATTAGCGAACGTGCCGCATGAAATAGATCGTGCGTGCGAGCCCATATATTGCGAAATGAAAACACGTACAGAGTTGGACTCAAAGTTTGCATTAGGGATCATCGTAATCGTTGGTGAGCTTTCTTCTTGGCAAACCGGGGAAGTAAGTGTGAAAAGCACTAGAACGAATGTTCAGGATTATAAATCGCGACTTTTTTCACATTTCATCGAATACTTTCTTCCGTACTACTTGGTTCATACTTGAATCATAAACGAGCTGCGCAAGATGGACACTAAAAGTGAGAGCAGAGGGCATAGTGCAGACTACCAACATTATTTCGTGAAACGGCAGAAAGCCTATACATGAGCAACCTAATCACATGTGGCAGCCTTAGGGTCCGAAATTAGACAATCAGATTGCAACTACCAACATGAAATGTGCGCACTCTGTTTCACGCGCTAAAAACATTTATACAACAGGGAAAAGCTCATCCATAAAGCCATTTTCGAAACAAGGTCAACAGCAAAACAGCGAAAAATCCATCAGAAATAACGCGTAAGCAGTAATACATAAAACGTTAACAGACATTTTTTGACAAAACGCGTATGCGAAGTTAATACTTGATTCCAATAAGAACAGAAAAGCAGATGATGAAAAAATGGCTGTGGCTTAGCTAAGGTTAAGCCCAGGATGCGAAGCATACTAGCCTTTATTTTAGTTGTTGAACCACTGTTTAACCTGGTGAACTGCTGTTGCTTGGCTATATTTGGTTCGGCTAGACGAAGAAACAACTCATGCATTACTCTGCTTCGCCTTCAAGAGTGGAACACGACAGCGTTCCCGTCGACCCGCCAAGGGGTGGAAGACAATGGGCTACGGCGCAGCGACTACGCGCCCCGCATTGGACGCGGTGAGCGTCGAGCAACGCAGCGTTCGGCGCGGCAACGAAATGTACGCCTGAGCAAGCGACGCACGCCTGAGCCTTAGAAACAGTTCGTTTCTAAGGCAACACCGCATTCACTAGAGGCGCTTTTGTACTCCATCGTACTCCATCGTACTCCATTGTAACCATCGTACTCGTGGCTCAGTGGTAGCGTTTCCGTTTCACACTCCGGAGACCTTGGTTCGATTCCCACCCAGCCCATCTTGCAAAGAGTTGAGCCAAAGCCACCTAGAAAATCAGTCTCTGTAGCACGCCGCAACCTTCGCTTCTCATTCCAACGAGCAGCTCTGTCTCCAGGAGGCATCTCACCTCGTGAGTGTCTAGCAGAGGCAAGCGCAGCTGTTTATATACCGCCGCGACGCCGCGAGCGACGGCGTGAGTTGGAGCCCCGTTTCTCCTCTGTCGTGACATCACGGTGTCAGGTGGTATTGAAGGCGACACCGCCGCGCCTGAGGAGCTGGGTTGAGCTCTCGTAATATGCTTCGCATAAAGAATGGCTGGGGCTTAGCTAAGGTTAAGCCCAGGATACGAAGCATACTAGCCTTTATTTTAACGCGACAGCGTTAAGGAGCTCGTGTCGCAGAAAAGCCGGTGTCGTCGGCGTCGGCTCAGGCGTGCGGCGCTTGCTCAGGCGCACATTTCGTTGTCGCGCTGAACGCTGCGTTGTTCGACGCTCACCGCGTCCGATGTGACGGGCTGCGGCGCGAGTTGGAGCCCCGTTTCTCCTCCGTCGTGATCACGGTGTCACGTGGTATTGAAGGCGACACCGCCGCGCCTGAGGAGCTGGGTTGAGCTCTCGAGCGACGGCGCGAGTTGGAGCACCGTTTCTCTTCGGTCGTGACGTCACGGTGCCACGTGGTATTGAAGGCGACACCGCCGCGCGAGGAGTTGGGTTGAGCTCTAGTAATATGCTTCGCAGAAAAGTTTGGAAGGCCCTTAAGCTTCGCCGTTAAGCGTGGAAAGCGATAACAGTCAAAGATCGTGAGTGCTTGTCACGCTTTCCGGCAACTGTAGCTTATGTAACCGTAATGTCTAACGTGGAATGCTGGCAGTGGACGTTACACATGACGGTGACTTTTCTAGTGGAAACACGTGCTCTTGCGTCGGCCGCGGATGCGCTGAGGCGAGCGCCATCTGGATGGTGCTGCAAGGAACCAGCCGCTCCGCTCTATGAATGATGCAAACGCTGGAAAAGGGAGTTATGAGTTTCGGCGTAACAAATTTAAGCTTTCTCGTATATTCAAATTACTAGGCGACGCTATCATGCCTGCAGGTTGTATGCAAGTCGTACTTTAGAATTTTTCTAACGAATTTTATTTCGAGGCATTCAATTTGTTCGGTAACGCGTTTGAGGCACATGGAGGGCCCACGTGGCTGGGTATGCGTGGGTCGGGGTAATGTTAGCTCACAAGATGGTCGATGCGTGCGCCGACGCTGGATTGTGTGCGACATCGCGCGATTAACGATATCGCGTTCATACTGTGAGCAAAGGAATGCAAAATATTTTACAACTCACATATGGCCATCGAGGAAAGCAACTTCCTTGTCCGAGAGTAAAATAGAAGGCGTGCTTCCCCATGTTGCCGGATGAAGAAAGCTTCAATATTCTCCATTTTTGTCTTATCATGTGCTTGTCCCATGATGCTGATTTGATCGACCTCTAAAGGCTGATTAAAGCTGTATAAAGGTTTTATGTCATTTCATGAAATACGGTTGACAGTGTGCGCTCCGTCCTGTCCGCCTTTTCTTTTCTTGTGCACCTTGACCAACACGTTTATATTTCAATAAAATTGAATCACTTGGAGACGTTTAGTATTTTCTTTGCATAAAACTTTTATGAAAAAACAGACACACTTGTCGCCTCGCATATGTCTGCCTGTGTATACGCATAGGCTTAGAAAAACATAAAGTAATTTCTGCGAAAATCTATTCTAAATAACAGTACCGAAAGCATGGCGTTGCCAGAACGCGAACAAGTCTAGGACAAGAACGCCACATAACCGTCGTTCTTCACGTTCTGCTTCGTCCACGTATCACACGTCTTGACCTTCCGTTACATTAATCTCTAGGAACATGCTCAAAATTAATCATTTTTAACTCTTTGGTGAATGTTTCAGCTTTCCGCACCACCTTTCATTCGTCAAATGCACAAATCTCGTGAATATCGCACGCTTCAAAAATCTAGCAACACGAAGGAGAAGGGGGAGGGAAGGAAAGAGGCAAGAAGAAAGCAGGGAGGTTAAGCAGAGTCACGTCCGGTTGGCTACCCTACACCGGGGGAACGGGAAAGGGGGAAACAAAGACAACAGGGAGAGAGAGGAGGGAAGGAAAGAAGGAAAAAGAAGAAAACGAAGGAGAAAAATGAAATAGCACCCATGAGACAGCCCAAAACACACGCACAAATTTCGCTTGACAGCAAACAGCCTACTGGTAAGCCGAACAATACCGCGTCGCATTTTCACAGAGCCACAGTAATGTAGCATACATCTTCGCCCAACATTTGTGTAAAAGGCACTGCGTATTGTGTAGCTGTATGTCACACGGGGAGCTCGTACAGCATTGTGCAATCCTGTGTCCTTCTTAAAACAGTGTTTACCGTGCACTACGCAATGCGAAGATCATGCACCAGCAAGCGCAAATATCCACGATATAAAGGGAACTACTACGCTGGTACACACATGCACAGGTCAATCGAATATGGCGCTTCAGCAGCAACAAGGGAACAACAATAGGCATTGCAGTTATTAGTACAAAATTTGTCTTTCTGGCTTTCAGCGGTCTTTTGGCATTGTAAATTAGCAAGTTTTGGCAAACAAGGGCGTGATGCGTGAAAAACAACATCCCCAATGGTTACGCTTGTATGCCTGCACATATTCCTTTACCATGACTTGAAAACTACGGCTGCCTGGACACTGAGCAATATGAAACACAGAAAACAATCCGCAAGAATGACTCATAACTTTAGTCGGTGGACGAGCACACAAGATTCTCGGCAGTGTCCTTTTTAAAAAATACCGATGACATTCCCAAATAAAAAACTAACTACACGCACAAAGAATGCAGACATCTATGATTTGCTATCCATCGTCCCTGTATGAGTTGAAAGACAGCAGCGCCACATTTTCCTCTAGGAACATTTCTTTGAAACACTATGAACACACGGGGCTTGTAAAACTCTGCACAAACCCACATATCGTTGTGCGTGATTACGAGCGCAGATGGGTAAATTATTATTCATTTTCATTTATTAAAATCAGGACCGTGCTTAGCGTAACAATGATAACGTTTCTCGAAGTTCACCGTCCTGGTGGATCTGGACTCCAGGATTCTGAATATTACTATTAGGCTTAGCTTTTGTAAAAAAAAATAAGAAATCAATCTGAACTGAATTAGGTTACCGTAGACGTTGCGAAATTTGTTCCATTATTGGCCGTCGATGCATTCTAATGGACGCATGCAGGGTTTTCACACGTAATTGGAGCTTAAGTTTGGGTTTACCAATGAAAAGGCCTTGGATGTGGTAAGAATAAGACGCCTTGAATAAGAGAAGTCCACTTTGCGAAAAATTGGTTGCCAATTTTACCTCGTTGTCTCTTTTCTCATCGTCTTGAATTTCCATCTCCCGCTTTCCCCGTGTCTTCCCTAGGCAAGAATAGGCAGACTCGGTATACCTTAAATGCGTATGGTCATGGTACCGCCGATACGTGCCTATCAGTGTTCTTATGTTTAACTTTTCTCCTTTGATTGCAAACGTAGGCTTGAGATTAGACTCGTCTTCCTGCACAATTACAAACATGACGCAATCCTCATTACATGTGCGGTGTCAAAGTTGTCATTTTTTACATATAAGTCGCCATAATCCAATACGAATGTGCTGCTTTCTCCCCAAAAAAAAAAAAAACGTTTTTAAGAAAACTCACTTACGTCGAAAACGTAGGTGCCAATGAACTTGCGGGCCTGCAAAGTTTGAATGAAAAACAGTGCAAGGCAAGCACAGATAATTATATTTTGGTGCATGGTTTTCTGCAAAACAATAACCTCAATCTTCCCGTTTGCAAATATAGGTTGAAAGCTGAAATTGATTTTAGGCACCTGCTTAGTAAATTTGAGTTAAGAAATAGATAGACAGACAGAAATAATAGGTCAACAACCACTGTGCGCTCATATAGACCTTTTCATCGGGTGAGGAGGATAGACCGCGGGTAGAGCCTTTCCTCCTCTCTGGCTTGGGCGATCCGGCGCGGCGCTGCTTGAAAGTATTCCTGCCACGTGCTGCGGAACGATTTCGATATGTTTTAAATCGTACTTTGTGAAATTTACGCCATTTCCGTTCATATAAGGTCGTCAGGAAAGCCTTTCACTGTATCGGTAACTACAGTAGGTGGATATACGTGTTGGGGGCGCAGAAATGTGACGCGCTTTATCAGCCGCAGTGTGTGTACGTTTTGGAACCATATATTTTGCTTATACCGGTTTTATTTCAACAAATAAAACCGGTGTCTCTATCAATAGCATTAAATGATTATCCAGCTCATTGTCCTATCGCTTGGCGTAGGGAGTAAAACAAAGCATAAGAGCGCATGCTCGTGCACGGCCAACCTAAGGCAACGACGAAACATGTAAGCGGCAGGTGCTATCAAATATTTGTGATGCACCGGCATCGTTCTCGTGCATTTCAAGTGTAGTAGGCTTGAAATTACTACATGTCTACGCTAGCCTTCCTGCATAAGGACGATGGCGCTCCTCAACACAGCGATCATTGTGGTTGGTCCACCGGCACGATACAAATGTAAGCTGTGCGTTTCGGCATTCGCTTCGGCATTGCCTTTTTGGCCCATATACAGCCATATTATATGAGAGGGATCGCATAAAAACAATGCAATGGCTATTTTTGACGGCAAAATTTCCGTAATACGTGAGAGTGCGTCGTAGAGAAAGGAACGAACACAACCGAAAAGAAGTTAGGTTTTCATCCTCTTTCTCGAAAAAGCAAGAGAAAACGGTTTAACGCCGCAATACGACCTCGCATTGTCAGGCCGCACAACATTCATAGATATATAACCGCCGATGCAGTATGCTTGGACCATGCGGTATTTAGAACATAGATATCTGTAATCCAGCACCTACAACTGCTTAGGACGCTCCCGCAGTTCGAAAACAGTCCCTTTGCTGGACAAGCTTAATTCAGACTGTATGGTATGCTGCTATTACTTGCCGAAACTATTTTATTCATGGGCGGAAACCTCATCCATCGAACCAAGTAGTCACACAATGTAACCTGCAGCGAACAAACAGTTTGAACACTTGTCAAAGTATAACATCTCCTATAGTAGCAGAACGGTACCCACGCTGTTACGATCGTCGCCTAAACCGCAGCTTAGAAATAGATGAAAATACTGCAATAAGGTCACATTAGTGAATGAAACATTCAGAAATAGACAGTTGATATCCGAGGCTGACTGTAGGCTCAAATATGCGCGCACACATCGCGCTACATGTTCCGTTCAACACAACGCCAGCAGTATCTCCGGCCATGACGCCTTTAACCATATATAGGTCCGATATGTCTACACTACTGCACTGTAGGTTGCATACGAATCCCTTCCTCATCAGATTTATCGTCGGACAGATCGTCATCCCTTTCACGTTGAACATACTTACACCTTTGGCATCCGAGCCGAACTTGAAGTACTGGAACAAAAAAAAAATCGCATTCCAACTTGATGTGCATAGTGCACCGACGAACTTTTGTGTGCCATTCCTATTTCCATAACTATTTATACGTAAAAAACAGAAATGCTTTTGCAATGCGTGAAACTGTTGCACAGTTAATGAGTATATTTTTGAAGTTGTATGCGCAATCGTACACGCCCCACAGCACCGCGAACTTCACGGTGTGCAGCTTATCATTACAAATATCAAACAATGCTTGTTATGTTCAGAGTTGTAGTCATTGGCCTGAACGATTTCGTTGGTACAGTGTACTTGAATACAAAACTAAAAAGGCAAAATTTCGTGCTAAGCAGGAGCTTTGCCTTGAGAGCTCATATATCCGTTTCTCCGCCGCTGACGAGTGGTCGTCACGAACAAAAATGCCTGACACAGCAAACCCAAGACGACTATATTCGTCAAATTGCGGCCAGTTGCAGTATGTGACACTAGATGGCCACCCTTGTGCACGTTGGGCCACTGTGTCTCGCCTTTCTCCTCATTTCCGCCTGCGATGATACCTGTGCTGGAAACATGGCTACCTTTCAGCCACATGGGAAATAAAAGTGTGATGCAAAATTAAGTATTCTGACGGCTCCTCGTCAGAAGAAAGCTTTGTAGAGATTTCTTCGCAAAGGGAAAGTTATGCGCTCTCCTTTCAGGACTGGTACGACGGCGATTCTGCGGATGGACCAGGGATTCTCGCAGCCACCTCTTAGCTATTCCCCAACTTAGTAACTATGCTTTTGGCGCTGCGAGAAATTAAGCACCATTCATTCACATCTCTTTTGCGCCGTTTGGTTTCTCTTCACTTCGCATTCTATTTTTCATAGTTGTCGAGCCCTACAGGACGCTGTGCCGTAGGAGGTCAGCGGAGCAGCGTCATGCAGAAAAGCCTTCTTCAAGCTTTAGTTTTCCGAAAAACAGCGAACTCAATTAATTGACAGAATGTTGCCGCTTTGTTCAGCAAAAAGAAAAAAGAAAGCTCTATAAGCTCAGTGAAAAATAATCCTGATAAATTTTGTACGTTCCTCGTCATGGTGACACCAGCTGGGTGTGCGAAGATAGTCTCAGCGTTCCAGTAACTTTCTGTTTTCAGTGCATAAAAGACCGTTTTCTTAGAAAATTTAACTCGAACGACAGAGCATTTTCACACCAAGTTAGACAGTGCATTTTTTAAAACCAGTGCCACCCTGAGAATTCGTTCCAAGTCGTTATGCCTTGCAATTCACTAGTTACAATTCATAAATAGCGATATGTGCTGCATATTATTTCGTAAAAAATTTAGTTGACGAAATTCGGCTATTTAGTCAACTAAATAATTGCTTGCTTGAGGACGTAATGCTCGCCTTATTGAGTAATTTACTTCAAAAGTTAAAATTGAGATATCTGTCACCATTATTTTTTGTAAAGCTAAAACCCACTCTATTTAAAAATTTCATCAACTTGAGCGATCTAGTTAGTTACGCTCACAAATTACTGCGAAATTCATGGCAGCAGTTGCCCAGTAACACATATTCGCGAGAGTGAAACAATTGCGCGAGTGCTATAAATTATTTCATCCAATTTTTTCTCTTGAGACAACCTACAAGGCGGAGCATAGATAATGACGATATATCTGTGAAATTACAATGTTCCGGATATTGCGCTTTCTTTTCATAAATTGCGATTGTTCGCCAAATCATTGAAAAAATTTCTATTTATTTTCATGACAGAGGTAACAACACTGAGGCAGTAACAGTCTGACAAGCAGAGTCGACCTTAATGCCGTTAGCATTGCAGCAATGTAGCGATACACCCTATTCCGGAACTGTTCCAAGTAATCATGACATGGCCGTGCCAACAAAGGACGTCACCTCACGAATCAGCGGCATGAACAATTTTTCCATTCCCTCTGTTATAAGCGCAGTTACATGTAGTTATGACGAGAATCACCGTATGTATCTCTCCCTCCTTGTGTGTCTACTAGCCCACTGATAGCTACTAGACCATTGAAAGGCCCCGGCCAAAAGTTGTTGGACTCGTCCGCTTAGAGGGCTCGTCGCAGCGGCCCCTGGCGGCTGCGGCGCGCCACGGTACGTCATTACGCAGCACGCTACGCTTATCTCGGAGGCCACGAAAAGCAGAGGCATCTACGCGCCACTACAGCACGTACTATACTGTCAACAGCAAAAGTTTGCGGGATGTGCGAGCGCGTGGCAAAGCGACCGGTGAACCCCTGATGTCGAGACCGGCCCTTGCACGCATGCGCGTCCCTCCGATACTGCAAGCGTGCATGTTTCCGCGCTTCCTCTTTGCGCGCCGGCGATATGCCAACGTAGCCGCGAGGTAGCCCACTTGCGATATCCGCCGTGGCGGCTTCGACGGGCATAACTTCGTTTCAGTTTCAGTTTCAGTTTATTTCTTTAATAAGGAGGAGACATACATGTTTACATAAGTATACAGAAGGAGGTCCCAGAGCATATGGCTGAAAGGGGACCTCCTGACAGAAAATATATACATTAAAGGAAATACAAGGCATAAAACAGCAATACAGTAGTCACAGTGATGAAGAATATTAAAAGTATAAGTACAAACTGTAAAGTAACATGAAGTCAATAGCTAGTCGTACAAATAAAACAGTAGTTTAGGGCATTCGCAACATAACAAACCAAAATACTTATAAAGGCTATAAATGAGAGAATAAGAAAACTAAAGAAAAAAGAAAAAAAAACCGGCAAGGAAATGAGCAGGAGTGAGGTGAATAGCTTAGATATGTGGATTATTTTGGCTATCTAGTAGGAAAGTGAATAATGTTTTCTTGAAGGAACTCAAAGAAGAAGAGTCCTTGACATTTAATGGGAGGCTGTTCCAAGTGGATACTGCTGCGAAGTATCCAGATTGTTTTCCATAATTAGTATGTATTAGTGGTAATAAGAAATTGTTGTTAGCTGCAAACCTTGTGCGGTTCAAGTTAACCAAAGTAGCCGTAGAAAATATATTTACTGGAGAAGGATTACGTATTACCTTAAATAACGTTATGGCTAATTTATATTTAACAATATTTTTTACTGAAAGTATTCTGTGGTTCAAAAGCATATCAGAAGCACTGCAGTTGAATGAGCTGAATGACAATATCCGGATGGCTTGATTCTGCAAATGCTGTAGTGGTGCTATATGAGTTGGATATGTGTTACCCCATGCTGTAATGCAATAATTAAGATGGCTGTGAATAAAAGAATAATACAAGGTCAGCAATGTTGGTCAGCAATACAAGGTCAGCAATGTCGTTGAGTAGACAACGGAAATAAATTGTCCATTTTTGTCTTGCCGGTCTCCTTCTATATAGAACGTCTTGTGCCACGTTCTTCTGCGGCAGAACGCACCGTTCGTAAAAGGAAATAAACAACGAAAATTGGCCACGAGAAGGTGCAGCCCAGAAAAAGAAAAATGACTTGTTGCGTTCGCCACCGGGCCGGCCCAATGCGTCGGCGCTCGTGACTCGACAAAAGGCGGCCGCAAGTTCCTGCTTCTAAACACGTTTCACACAGTTTCGCCCGTCGAAGCCGCGACAGCGCATATCGTAAGAGGGCTACCTCGCTGCTACATTCGTATATCGAAGGCGCGCAAGGCGGGAGCGCGGAAATATGCACGCTTGCAGTCTGGGAGGGAAGCGCATGCGTTTAGGCGTCGGTCTCGACACCAGGGGTCACCGCTAGAAGGGGAGGAGGGTCGCTTTGCCACGCGCTCGCACATGCCGCAAACTTTTGCTGTTGACTGTACACCTCCAATGCAAAGCTGAAGTATCTTAGGACATTTTTTTTTACATTGTAGACGGGCATTTTTCCTTATTTACCTACAAACAAGCCATTATAGTAATATTGAAAATGTTATCGCTGTCCTGAAATAAGGCAATAAATGTTGGTGGGCTTCGCTGTTTCCGATGTCGCTTCACGATGACATTCCAGAGGCGGAACTAAGAGGTTTTTGACAAGATATTTTATATTCTCTGCCGAGGGCAGTGAAATTATATTTGGCTCTCGTGTTCACAACAGGCCCTTCTACAGACCAGCACGGTATTTTTAGTAATTTTGAAAAATGATTTAGCCCCCGGGAAATACACTCCATTTTATTCATTTTGAAGACTATTCATAATGGAGCAAACGGAAAAGGTTGCCAAGTTTTATTTATGAAGGCATGACCACCATATTGCACATAGTGAACTGAGTGAGCATTCCAAACAGTAAACACTTCAAAGTGTACTGATGGCATTCCTTCATAAAGCCCACCGACATTCCTTCGAGAGGGCAAGGGACGGTGGTATATAGCGAAAGCTTTCTTTGGCATAGTGTATAACTCACCAAAAAGGAGACATAGAACAAATTGACGATGAGGAGCAACACTCGTATTTTCGCAAGACATAAGAATGTGTCCACCAGCTTCTTGTTGCCCTGTATGGAAAATTCAAAAACTGATTTGAACCATTTGTTCAGCACATGATGGAAAATGACCGCACCATGACTTTGCAGCGTATTACTGGAATCAAACCCCACTATGTTGATACACCTTTCAAGAATGGCTCACAAGACATGGCTAGAAAAGCGGTAAACCACACTGCTCGCACTTATTCAACATGGAAAGTTGCATGAAAAACAAAAGTGCAGCCATGAAATGTGGCATGAATGACACGTTTATACCACAACGAACAGTAGAAAGGAATGTAAATTGTCACAAATGTGAAATGACCGGAAAGCTTACAGTCCACACCATAGATCTTCCTAATTGAAGATTGTATAGCGACATATTCTGGCTGCTTGACTGCATAAACCCAAGCACTCTTTTAACCCCTCACTTTGAAACGCACTCAGGCGGCAAATACAAATAACTTAAATGCAGTAGCTGAATTTTCTATGGCGGCTTTGCATAAGCACCACTTAACGCCTGAAAAGTGCGATAGTCTCAACTTCATGCGAAGGGTCGCCACAAATTCGCTTCAATGTTTGTACAGCCACACGCAGTTTCGGGTGTAATCAGTTTGTTTGCGAGCTCCAAACCACTTCTGAACGGTGGCACGTACACGTACACTTTCCGCAGAGCGCTGTGCACATGGTTCCAGTGTCCAGATTCGTCCTGCTTAGCTATCACATCCAGATTTAAAGGTCTTGATTCGTCATGCATCCAATAACAAAATAGCACTAGAGATGAGCAGCTGCTCCGCACCAATCCATTCGGGCTGCACGAAAAGGCACATACACTTAAAGAGACAGCCTCTTCGTGTGTACACCCGCATTTAGCCGCGTTCTATTCTCGCAATTCGCTTGGTGCAAACTTCATAGGACAACTGCTTAGTTTCAAAGCACAATAAAGAGAAACAATATATCAAGTTTGGGTGCTGAAGTTTTTAATTTTTTTCGTACTTGGGGTGCTACAGCGCAGTTAAACTTTTTCGAACTCATTAAATTTTGCGCTCATAACTTTTGGTCTAACAATGTGTTCTATCTGAACGGACAAAAAAAACTTTGCTTCACCAAACGCCGTCTATATTTATGGCATAACGGTGCCAGGAAGCCTCTTTACACGGCTAGGGTAGCAATTATGTTGTTCTTACCAAAAATATTTAATAATTCAGTTCTACTCTATCTTTGTCCAGCGTCTCCTCATTTGGATAGACTCGCTGGGCGCAGCGACAGAGAAACGTAATACGTGCACTTTCGAAATCACACAAAAGTGCCGAAAAAGTTCTTACAGTCACGGCGCCAACGAGCAGGATCAAGGCAATAATCACAGACACAACTGCCAAAATTGCACTTGTGATCGTCCCAGCGTTGTCTGCAAGGAAAGAATAAAAGTACGTGCAAGAGTACCAGTGCCTCTGTTCGCTTCTTAGGCAGTGAGAATGCTACGCGAATGGCAGCAGTCCGCTGAAAGTAATGATGCTGATCAATACAACTAAAACAAAACTGAGTCGCTGATATGAGCAACAACATTGAATCGAGCTAATGGCTGCTCACGTGTTTACCGTTATGCAGCTATTTGGAATGCTCCTGTGATTTAGGGCTTGTAGTAAAAAGCACCGAATCTGCGAAAATTTTTAAGCCAAGGCTAAATGGATGCGAAATATAACGTTCCCAGCATTGTGTCGTTTTACATCCTTTAAACCACAAATAGTCACGTCAATCTACACAAATCACCCTAAAAATCCGTTTACAACTGTGGATACGATGACGTCAAGCACGTGGAATTTCTCCACATTTAGGGATGGGAGTACACATTGAAATGTACAGGACGAATAGCGGTCTTCGACTGACATGGAGCCAAAGGTAGCTGCGTGAGTCGAATTTTTAAAGTTTCGTTTTATTCAACAGACCTCCGAGATTCCTTCTGCTCTGGATTCTTTTGCGCCGACAGCGAATCTCATTGCCTGTTGGTGTTCTAGGTGTAGTACTTAAAGCTTATGTAACCTCCTGACTTTATTTTGCTCCTTTGCTCCTTTGAGATGCACACGCTAGCATAGTCGGCTACAGTTCGGCCTGCTGTCGCGTCTAAAATATATACAGAAACCCGAGCGCTATTGATAGGGTTTGTATTTATACATATATATATATATATATATATATACATATATATATATATATATATATATATATATATATATATATATATATATATATATATATATATATATATATATATATATATATATATATATATATATATATATATATATATATATATAGATATCAGTAACACTCCATGACTTACCTAAACCCATCTGCCACTCAACCATAAAATTCCCAAGGTGGACTAGCTGCAAAAAGAAAGTAAGCATTCCTAATTTTAGCAGCTAGACTGAGAGACGCACACAGAAAATAACCTTATGGAATTCTACAATATTCCTTTGAAACTCCGTGCTCGTTCATGGACTTTATTAATTTGCAACTGCATTCTTGGTAGTGAATGGTATGGTAGGATTGCGACAACATTTTTTTTTACTATTTCGGTTAGGCGCCTGAAGTAAAACTTGTACTTGTGTAGAAAAACAGATCAACCCTTCATAATCTATATCACTAAAACAAGTTTTCTTTGCATTGTACGAAAGAAACAAAGGACAATATCACGTCGTGGGTTGCCATGTTTGCGCAGACGCTTGGAGTTTGATGTCATTTCGAGGTATGCAAAACACACTGCATTGTTGACCTTCGTCTTCTTTGACGACACAACAGCCTATGTCAATTGAGTATTTGTTTTTTCAAGCCTGGTGGCAATCATACAACTAAAGTGTTTTCGTACATAAGAAATTCAACGGCGTAAAATACATGCGGACAAAGAACGCATGCAACAAGATGGCTGCCTGCCCTAGTGCACCCGAAGCCTGTGTGGTCAATCTGCGTCCAACTTTCGCCGCTAATTTCCATGTGCATGACAAACCAACTCACTCAAACTGAAAATCCACTTTCATGAACTTTCGCAGGCCCCTGAGTTCACGTTCGCTGTTGACATATTACGTAATCAATAAAAAATTATTTCGAAAAGCAGTGTAGCCACACTGGAAGAATATAATATGCGGGAGGTGTCAGAAGGATGCAGTTAGAAACACATGAATAATCACGATGACCAGGCATTTAGTTTAAAAAAAAGGATTTTACTATTGGCCTACCGTTTGAAGTGGATTAGGGAGTCGGGGTATATCTTCGACTAGAGAGGCTGCATCATAGAGCAGTGTCTACAAAGGCATGAAATGAATAATTCCCTGGCGAAAGCAAAGAGAGAGTTATGGTCCCCGCGATGGTTCTATATACAAAACATTCAACGAAATTCCTCCTTGCAGTCGGCGATCATTTCCTGCAGAATGTTTGGGTTGCGTGCCATATCCCGGGTTTTCAATTCCCAAACTAGATGGTGTTGAGCTTAAGTGTCGCGGTCTCTCTGTAGTCGGGACAAGTGCCAAAGAGATACCCGATGCCTGCTCAGCAAACGGACCTCAATACACGCCTCTGAATGCGCCCCAGGCATGTCGTGGTCGCTCAGAAGTGCTCTATCCGAGCATGCTTAAGCATCTTCTGTATCCCATTCTCACTTTTCAATCAGATATTGTCCCTGGCAACGTCATACTTTCTCTCTGCCGGGCAAGATATGGATAACGCTGCTGATAGACGCCAGCGCCACTTTCCAATGATTTCATTAGACGGCATCCATTATGCTGTATCAGTGCTATTTTAGGAAATTTTCCACAGATCCAGGTGGTGTAGCGGTTCGGCAGAAAGGCGCCCCACGTTCAGTCTTCCTTTGTTTGTGCATTTTGTATTAAATCTTTCTACAATTCTTTTACGGTTTCACAAGAATATACCCAGGATTCCTAGGAACTTCAACTTTTTTCAAAGTAGCGTGTGAGAAGTAAATCATATGGCCCTTGATAATGTAGAATCTGAAGTGAACCTACCATTCACACTCTTTTAGCGTTTCTTTATATTAAAAAATGGCGATTAGAAAGGTACTCAATGAGCACTTCGTCCCTGACCTAGGCAATTGCTTTAGACGTGGTTTTCTTCTATTTGCGGCATTGGTATACACTACGACTACTAGTTCTTGGTAGTCCTATATATGTTTCCTTATTTCTAGTGTCCACATTTTTTATAGGTAGTGCCTCGAGTCCGTACAAAACATTTTGTGCAATAAAACCAGTTTTGATACTGTTTTGATCTTTGCCAACTCGGTGCTTAGCACTCACAACGCGACGAAGCCATCTTTCGGAGTCTATTGACCGGCTGGAGTCAGTGCTACGGTGGTTCTATGCGTTTTTGAGGCCATCTGCGCAACGATGTCTCTTGCTTTACGGTATTTGCTACAACTTTTCCTTGCTCTGCATGCGTGTCTACGGCAAGCTTATGCGCCGCTGAGCCAATGCAGCGCTTTCTCTTCGTCTCTGAGAGGCGAGGGAAGTTTTATTTTTCTTGGCGGAAGGAAGGAGATCGAATGCAGCAAGTATTTCGAAAGCTTCTTTCCTACTGACTAATTGCAGGTGATTAAGGCTGTCACATCGGTCAGAAACAAAACAGCACAATTACGGGACACTGTAGCGGAAAGGAAGAAGATGAGGTGCTGAGTTAGGACAGAGCATCATATGGCCACCTGGACCAGAATGTTTTTGCATCACATCCCTCGCCTTTTGAGACAGTGGCTATTTTTTTCTAGGACAAAAGCTGATATATACGTATTGGTGTTTTCGCAGTATGTATTTGGGAGCATAGTGCTAGTGCGTGCGTGTGCGTTCATCTGCTGCGGTTACGCCTGCTATATATGGGCCTCAGTAGAGCTCAGCGGTGCTTTAATATATCCGGTGTTTTATAAAACATATTACTTGAGAGATTTACAACACTTGGGATTTCTAGCAGAGACGTACGAAAGACAACAGCGACGTAGATGGTATTAGATGGATTTGAAAACTGTAATCCAAGCTTCAATTCCCGAAATTTTGGCGTCCCCTTAGGCAGCACAGTAGACAAAAGTGTGAGAAACAGGATACGGCGTCGTCCTTCATGTCTTTCTATGCCCCGCGTTTCTGTTTTACTCTGCGTTTTGTCCACATAATCATCTAGGTTGTATGAATCAGTCACGGCTCAATCCTAAGAGCCATACTGGGTGAGCACCGATTTTAATCCATGCCACATGCCAAGTGGGATACAAGCAACGCCCTGCTCCACACATATACATCTTGTGAAGTTCACCAAGGCATTGGTCGGGGCAAGTTTGTCTTTCATACTGGCGACCTCGATATCAACTGAACTACAGGGAGAAAAGATAACACACGGTGCCATGTGTTGTCGTTTCTACATCTTTCCAGTATCATGTGAAGTCCATGCAATGCCTCATTCATGTGCTGTACATGCACTACGTGACAGAAAGAAGAAAGTTTTGTTGAGAGACTCCGGCAAGGGCCGTCTTCTTTTTTTTCTTCGGATGTTACATAGGCCCTCCTGTGTCGCGGAGGAATACCGTGGTTAGCCTTCAACGCGGTGAATGTGCGCCAAAGGCGCGGGGATACACCCAGGTAAGTAGTGGCTCAACCATCCAGCTGGAGGGCGCGGAAGAAGGAATGTGATGAGGGGCGAGAATATAGGCAAGGGGACCGAAAGTGCTTGCTCGTGGGCTATCCTAGTACGTTTGGATGATGCTCGTAGGCTGCCGACAGACTTGGAGTGTAGGATGACATGCTCTGTGTTCGGTTCGGCAAATTATATCCTCATTTACCAATGTCTACGTCTGTCCCTGTCCAATAAGAGTGCCATGTGCGAGTGTGAACGAAACTGGCGATGGAGGAAAAAGTCTGCGGGCATTCACAGGCCTCTGTGAGCCGAGCGCTATGTTGGTTGCGGTGCTCGCCGCTAATTGCTCTTAGAGAATAGGTTGCTGGCCATGTGATCGTATTGTCCGGTGTAAAGGGGCCGCTATGAAAGGCCTTCTCATTTGCCTACAGGCCCTGATGGCCAGCGAGCCATTCCGGTAGTAGCTGGTCTTGCAGATGGGACAATGCATGGTCAGATACTTCGTTAAGCGCGAAGGCCCGAAGCTCGCTCTAACCATCGATCCTGACGCTGATGTCGACAGGGTGTTCATATAGACAAACAGCATCTGATATAGCCCAAGTTTCGGCTTTCGTTGCTGATATCACCACGATCCAATGCTTTTTCGATGTTGATAGAGGCTTGACAACTGCCGTTTTTGTAGTCTCTAGTGTGTCAGCGGCGTCCACGTAAGACAGGTCATAGGCTGGGGTGGATAGCTGTCTGGCTCTGGCCTTGCTTCTTCAGTGATTCCGCTTGAGTCCATGCTCCGAGGAAGGGGAAGTATTTCAATGACAGCTACCGACTCTAAAGGTGGCGGCACGTCTTGGCTCCAATGGAGGCAAGTACGGAGTCGTATCTAAACAGTTCCCACGATTTTCTGGCGCAGGATGGACGCTATTAGCCCGATCTCTTGAGTCTCGTGATGTGCTTGCATTTTCTCTTCTAGAATGTTATGGCCGCATTCCGCACTCCACCGGTAGAACGTAGAAGGGTATTCCCATTTTGAAACAAGAAAGACTCAGCGCCCGTTCTTTCGCCTTCTGGGTTCCTAAACGCCAATTCTCTGCCTCTCCCAGTGCTTCCGAACGCGCCGCATGGCATATTCTCAATATTTCATCATTGTGATGGCGTCTGTCGCATCTCCTACATGCAAAATCGCATGTGCCGCCAGTTTCCTTTTTTTCACGTCCTTGTGTTGTAACGCTACCTAATGAGGGTGGGATTTCTCACACCTACTCACCCAACTTCCTGCACTTTTGCCTATGGGCTGCTTCTTCATATACAACACGAAAAACCCAAAGTGAATCGGCTGTTTTCCTCACCTACGAGTAATGGTACCTATTCCAACTGCAATTAAGCAAATGTGCCACAAGCTGTGTTGTCCTTGGCACGTTGAGAAAGAAGACTCGTACTGCGACTACGACATAGCCTGTGTTTCTGGCTAACATTGCAGTGCCTCTAACAGTGTTAATGGTCTTGATGATAAACCTCGTTATATTTGTTCTAAAACCTGGGATAACCCCTGCCCATTCTTGGAGCTTAGAACTCAGACGCTTTCCACCAGATCTTGAAACTGCATGACCGCCGGCGCAAGCGGTCAATCTCGGCCCACGGCTGCAGCCCCTGTCATTTACGCCGCTGTGCCCGGTCAGAAAAATCCTGCCACTTTCGGCTGGACCGGGGTAGACAATGTGACAGACTGGCTCTCTTCGTATGCACCTCGTTGTACGATAAATGTGAGCCTATACAACCTGACCCCGATGCATTCCCGCGCCGTTTCCTTCCAACTAACCTTACAGTATGCTCTTCTGTACACGCACAAAGTGGCTATGCCTGTTCTTCATCCGTCTCTTTCTTTAGCTGCCGACGCTTTGTCTTCTTGCGCTTTCAAATACACTGCTCAGAAACAAATTCAAGCCAAAGCGATCTAACGGACCTATGCACCTAGCTAGTGCCAATGACCCCTCGTCCTTCTTTCGCTCTGTGAGCAGGCTCTAGCTGATAATCGATCGAGCCTCAGCACTGGCCGCACATAAACAGGACGTTGATATTCGCCTGGCTGGTTCCCACTGCGCCTCCCGATCTTTGCTTTCTTTCGCGACTTGCACCAGCTGGAATTCCACCTATTTACGAAATCGATACGCGTACTGGATATGTAACTCTGAAGGCCGTGAACTTCTTGTGAATGCTTCCGCGTCAGAAGATTTTAGATACGCTGCACTTCTCGTTCCGTCCGCAATAGAGTGCTTCCCTGCCCGCTTCAGATAGAAGCCGCGATCTTGTGCTTAACTGCAAAAGGTTAGAGGCATTCACTTCCTTCTGCGAGTAATGTGGCGAGATTCAGTGCTGCTTCGACGATAGTAGCAGGGAAATCGACGCCGCCTATTGTCACATAAACCTAAACAGGTAGCTCAGGAAAGGTTTATAGAATATTTACGTGCGATTTTTATGCACAATTCATGGACAGCATCTACCCTTGTTGTCATACTGTCCTTTTTGTTTGTTGTGTACATACCATCCACAGTCAACCCGTTTGAAATCCCTGAATAATAGATTGAAAGAGAAACGCTGAATATTTTATTGGGTGTAAGCCCCGAATATTCAAGGTATAACGGCGCCACCTCTTCAACGAGTACAAAAAAAAAACAAGGAACACAGACAATGAAAAGCGTTGCCTTTAAACTGGTACTCTTTATCCTCCTCGTTTAAGAAGTCGCGCTTTTATACATCGCATCATGCAGGACCAACATTTGACGTTACTGAGGCCCGAAGACGTCACCTGAGCCGAGCAGCAAGGCCACTCGTATATAAACGCGCACAGTTTACGAGACGTATACAGACTTCCTAAGGTATGATTCGTGACTTTCATTACTGGGTCCGAACTTCCATTAGTTTTGAACCAGTCATTTGCACTTATGTTTTGTCTCTGCGTGTTTCTTCAAGCTGGTCCAAGTGCAAATGCGTTGTCACCATGGTGGTCTTTCATTGCGCTCTAGCCCGCAGTCCTTCCTAACAAGAGGTTACGCATGCTTACAGCACGAGTTGAATGCGACTTACGAGGCAAACGACGGCCAGCACGGTCACGGAGAACGCAGTGTCGCACAGGCACATTTTTTCGCCAGTACTCTGAAGCTTGATCCCTGAAATAAAGAACGAAAGAAAACCCCAACGACTCCCTCTGTTCTTGCCTCACTCACTGCAACAGCAGTAAGAAAAAAATATATATATATATACATACATACATATATATATATATATATATATATATATATATATATATATATATATATATATATATATATATATATATATATATATATATATATATACATATATGTATATATATATATATAAATATATGTATATATATATCGCAGCTACAATGCAACTCGTCCATTCACCTTTGGGTCGAAGCTTTGTTGAAGCACTATATAGATACTTAAATACTATCCAGGGAGTAAAACGCTTGCTTGGGCTAGTTGGTTCATGCTTGAATTAGTAAAGGCAAGGCACAAAAGACCAGGACTCAAGAAGAATACAAACGACAGGACCGGCCCACTCAGGCTTGAGTATTTTGCATACGCACCCAGCGTGCCCAGAAGATAGTTCCAAGACGCCGTAGACCGACTGAACAGGTGCCTTTGGAAGTACAGCCAATCTTCGGCATCTTGGAACCATCTTCTGGGCACGTCAGGCGCGTATGCAAAATATTCAAGTCCGAGTGGCACCGGTCCTGTCGTTTGTGTTCTTCTTGAATCCTGGTCTTCTGCGCCTTGCCTTTACTACTTGTCCAGGGAGAAATGTTGCTTGCAAATGTTCCTTTTCGTTCGGAAAAGCACTGAGGACCAGTTCACAATTTCTCCTGTTACAGATTTTTGTGTCATTTGGCTTCTCGAGAACTAGCACGTTACAGTTCCTCTTCTGCACAGTGTTCTGCAGCACAGCAATTGCCTGAGTAAATGTCAAAACGCCTAGATGCTGAGATCCCACTAAGTGACCCACGTTAACCGTGCGACCACGGATTAGATTAACTGAAGGATTGACCTAGTTTTTTTTACACCAGCTGCGGGACCGGCCTGCTGTTTATTTTACCAAGCGCTAGATCAACCTACCTCGCTGTTACACTCTCCAGTAACGGCGCCCTCCTCTAGCGAGTAACTAACCAAGCAAACGCCTCAAACCACGTGGAGGAATTCACAGAAAGCCATCCTTTAATCAATACCTTGATGCGCTTGAAGGCGTAAGACCTGAGGGGAATTCATAGAAAGCCTTGCTTTTAGAAAGGACACTATGCGTGTGAACGTGTACAATTATTATGGTAAGATTACTTAGGTATTCTGCTGTTTCATTTCGTAATGCCGTACAAAACAAACACTGTGACTGTCACACCTGTATCGTTGTGACAGACTAGAATATGCGCAAATTCATCAAATACTATTCAGAAAAGCTATTCAGCAGTCATCAAAATCCAGGAGGATGTTTAAGCAGCAGTAATTGACCGTGTCAAGTTGAATGAACAAAGACACCCAAGAGCGCGTACCAGATTCTCGGTCACATCTTGTGGCTTGTGCAATAAACACATGGACGAGAAGTAAAGGCATGGGGCGCGATCGGAGACATTTTGTTCGATACGCGTTCTGTTCAGTTGCTGCAACGTCACAAAGTTGCAGTATGCAAAATTTGTGACAGCGGGGCGGAGAGAGCAGCCAATCAGGATGCGGTGACCTCCCCGGAAGTTTACCTCCGTCGTTTGTCGTCTGCTTGCAAACAGTATACTACAAAGCCAAATGTTTCTCGTCTTCCAATTGAATGAAATCTTTATCTGAAAAAAAATGTATTTTTTTCTTCTCAAGCCCAAACACGTTTTCAAATAGTAGTAAGTGTGGCTACCACAACTCATAGTTATTAGGTTCTTTGTGTCGTACCTTGGTGGTATCGCGCACAGCGAGAAGGAAAAAGAAAAAAAAAACGACGGGAAGAGTGGCGCACTTTTCAAGAGGCAGTGACAACATCCCAGTGGCTCGCTGGCACCGATGATGTTGTCACTTTCTCTGTACAACCAACGAATTATTTGTTTCGAGAAACAAAAACGACGCCGGAATTCACTTTCTGCCATTTCTTCAAACGCGTTTCGCACCGCCACCCGCTCTCCTCCGTCCTCTCGAAACGCCAGCGCAACAACTAAAGTTTCCAACGGAAGCGCCATTTTCTAGAAATAAACTATGGATTGGATTCAAACGTGCCATTCCGCAGCCGGAAAGGCCGCCTGTTGGATCCAATCCAATCCACCAGACGCGCCATGCGAAGCCGTATGATCGCTCCAAACTTCTCAACTCCCGTCGCGTTCGGACGAAATGCTCGGTGGGCGGATGATTGAAAGGAGCGTGTCGTCGTTTTGACGTCACCAAAAACGGGATGGCGCCCCGCGGCTGGCGACGTCGGCGCGGAGTAGGCCAATCGCGCGCGCCGGTAACCCAACGAACGCACCGAACAACCATCTCCGATCGCACCCATGGAAGACACATTTCCTTCTCGTGCGTGCGGTTATTGCGTAACTCAAAGTATGAATTGTTAGCAACTCGCAAAGCTTTTACTTCTGCTGCTTTGTCGGTCACATAGAGTGCCCGCTCTTTTTTAACATATCACTACCTAATCTATGAACTACTTCTCTCTTCTCCATTGATAGTCGGGGGAGCTGTGGCGAAAGGAGGGAGGGGGGGCGTTAAGCTATATAAAGGTGTCTATAAAAGCGAGTCCTTCCCAAAGACACGTCGCTTTGTTGAAGCAAGGTGTTATTAATTATGTTGGTTGGTCGCTAGCGCATCCACTACAGGGCTAAGCGCCGTGCACGATATACGACTAGAGTTGGAGAAAGATGAGAAAGATGCTCGCCAATTGATAGTGGCTGTGTGCTGACAGAAGCTCAAATAATTTCTTTGCGTGTACACCAGCCAGTGGATCACCTAAGAAAGGAGCATCTCTGGCTGGCGCCAACGCTTCAGCACTGATGATCTCTGCTAGCCTCTCTTGCTCCGTGAAGCTCTTACCCTACAATGTCCCTAAAATCAGCCAGAAGTATCAGCGCACAGAAGATTACGCCTTCCCATTAAAGGGAAGCTGAAAGCTTTTCCAGAAAAAATGAGTGAAGGGCCGTACGTCGTGGTTTTTAACCCTCTGCATTCGAATATCGCATCGAAATTTTCAGCGTTTCAAGATACAGAGCACAAAGATACCGTTGCCGATGTTCAATCGCCTTTTGCGCACGCCACCATGGGAGGTATGTAGATTTTCAAACGGCTTAGAGCGGACTCCTTCTTTCACGTTCAATGAAATCCTGACTGTAATCGCTCGCCCTGGACGAGACTCGCGTAACATAATCAGAGGAGGAAATAACCGCATGTCTACTCACCGGTAATGGCAGAAGTAGTAGTAGAACCTTCCTGACTGGTGCACCGCACTTCAACCGCCTTCGGTCGTTGTCTTCGTCCGCACGAGCTTCACGTGAGCTCGCCACAACGCTGTTGTTGTTGTTGTTGTTGTTGTTGTCCTTAGTGGCCGTGGCACATACCCACAGTGGGGGATTGGCCAAGAATCGGGCGGTTTAATTAGGTGCCTAAAAATAATAATGATAACAAGGGAGTTAACAATTTGGGCGTGTGAGTTTAAAAGTAAACGTTTTGTGTTTGGAGAAAAAAGGAAATAATCAGATCAAAACCGGGTATAAGATAATAATAATAATAACAATAATAATCAATAAAAGATAAGAAAGCCACAACGCTGCCACCTACAGTGAAAGTATTTCTTATCTAATGTTTCCATCATAAAGTACATTTGTTAATTTTTGCGCTAAATCATAGTCAAAGCTATCCTGCTAAATCCCACAAGAAATTCTGACAATCATCATAGTGCCGAAAAATTTTGTTATAAAACTTATTCGTTTGAACCGGGTTTCGTTTCGGTACCAAGAATGTGGGCGCGTCATGACGGCAAGATATGCAGGCTCGGCCTATTCCTGCGTTTGAGGCATCTTCTAAACATGGCCGCATTAGGATAATACGCATGGAACATTGTTGTTTATTAAAACGAAGCTTTGTTTGTGCAGCTCATAGTTAAAAGAAATTACAGCTAAGCTCATCTCTCGATGTCTGTCGATGGTACTGCAGTTAGCATTCGAACAATGTAGCGAGTGAGTGAGTAAAAACTTTATTGCATATAAATAAAATAAGGCACAATCCTTGGGGCCCCACTGGCACGAGCGGCTCGCTGGACCTGGTCCAGAAGAGCTAATTGGCTCTCACGAGCCTCGTAGTGATCAACTAGGTCAAACCGAGCAATGTATCTCACTGCCTATTCCTCATTAGCGGATATTGGAGTAATATAGGGCTGTCTGTGTCAGGAGGCCTCCTGGGACACTACCATGCGATGTGTTTTAGTGTGGGCGTGTCTGTGCACCACGAGCACTCGTCACTGAACCTCGTGGGGTGTATTCTGCGTAGGCGGTGCAGGTTAGAGTATGTATTCATCTGAAAACGATGCCAGTCGCGCTCCTTTTTGCTGTTTAAATCTGAGTGAGGATGTCCAAGTCATCTCCGCTCCTGCCTTTGCTGTAGGAGGATGTCCGGAGAATTCGGTGCAAGGTCGTCGCTAGGCTATGCCATTGCGCCGACGTTTATTCCTCGAGCTATAAAGGCCTGCCCTCTTGTTTCCTGCCATTCTCTGGTGTATTTCGGAATTCACGTTTATTTACCATCTGTAGTTCTGTTATTACGGTATCCTCTCACTTTGCTATCACACTAGCTTGCCAAGGTCTCGTATCGGCAAGGCGGTGCGACTACGACTGTATGACGATGGAATGACAAAGAAGCAATGACGTCGATGGAAAGGCACAGAAAGTACAACGACGACACGAGGGCAGCGTGATGACCGCGAGGGCATGACGTCGATGGCGTTGCGACTTCAGTACGTCGAAAACGGGATGACGAAGCTGGATTGTTGACATGGCATTACCGCGAAGGCATGGCGACGATGACATGAATACGAATGCGTGATAACGACTGTCTGACGCCGAATGACGAAGAAGGATTGCTGTCGATCGACCAGCGAACGACAATGGCCTAGCCTTGCTGAAGTGACGAGGATTGCAAAGCGACAGCGTGACGACTATCGCACGACGACTGTTGTTTGAAAACGATAGCGTGTCCACGACGTCACGATGGGAATCCCGTGGCTAAGGTAGAATAAGACGACAGAACGACGCCGATGTCACCCCGACGACGTCATCAAAATGACGACTACTGTATGGCGACAACACAATGACGACGATGGCAGGTGATTACAATGGGGTGAAGAGGAGTGTATGACGTCAACGACAAGATGACGAAGGAATGATGAGAGTCGTATGACGAAGCTCCAGTGACGACGACGGCATCACCCCGCCAGCATGAGGACAGCGCTATGACTGAGGAAGAATGATACCGGCTGTCTAGCTACGACGCGATGACAGCCACGGTATGACAACCGTAGTATAGTTACGATTGAATAGCGACAGTATGATTACGATAGATGGCCCTTCAAAGATTTCTAGAAGCGAGCGATATGCTCGGAAAGCATTGAGTAGAGCGTTTAAATGTGATAGGGCATTGTATCTTTTTCTTTTACCTCCCTTCGGCCAATACGATGCTTGGTATTTTGTACCTTCGTAGGAGCATAATCCGCGATTTCTTGCGTGCCCTGATTTTCGTCTACCTAAGTGACTGGACTTTGTGTTTACTTTAGTGCCCACATGGGACTGTACTGTGTTTCTGCGTACCTTAGTTGACTTTCAGTTTTGACTGGACATTGTTTCTTTGCGATTTGAGTTTTCCTACACTTAGAGTGGGACATGAGTGTACTTAGGTTACCGGAATTTGTGTTATGATTTCACCATTTCTATTGTGATTTATTCTTTTTTTAAATCACTATGTGAAAAGGATTAGCCGGCGTCAATTAAAGCAGACATCTACTAAATACCATAGAGTTAAAAAAAACATGACAATGACCTAGGCCAATAGAGCGATGAAGCCCGTATCGCGACCACCGCATGGCGACAATGGTTTGACGACGACTGTGACAACGACGGCACAGTCACGCCGGCGTGACGAGCATCGGATGACGAAGTTAAAATGACGACGATGAAACGAGCTCGATGAAATCACGACGACTGTGTGAGAACGACGCAATGACGACGATGGTTTCACAACTGTATGACAACATTGTGGTAAAGACGAGTATATGATGACAATGGTGTGACAACGACTGTATCGTAAAGACAGTATGATGACGATGGCGTGACAGCGACGGCATGGGGACAATCGGATGGCGAGGCTGGAGCGACGATGACAAAACAACCACAACGGCACCATGACGGTGGTTTGACAACGAATGCATGCAGACTGTACGACGACATAATGACGACGGCATGTACCGCATGGTGAGAGTTATATGACAAAGCTGGAATGACGACGTTGCTTTGATAACGAGGCAAATCGATGACAAGCACATATCTAGCGGTGCAAGTTAATATACAAGTTGGGTTGCTGTGTCGGCGTGGATACACGTCGATCACGCCTTCGAAGGCGTAACGTCGACGGCGTGACGACAGTCTAATAACGAAGTTATAACGACGACAACGGAACGACCACGACGGAATCACGAGCACAAGCCCAATGGCCCAAGCAGGTAGACAACTTGGTACACTTGGTTGGTGTAAGAGTACACATAGGTACGTGGGCACACATGCACAGGTATACCACATGTCCCGCATGTGCCTAAATATCAAAACATTCTAGCAGCATCGGAAACTTCTGGCTCAAAGAGCACTGCTCAGGAGGGACAGTAAAAATGACGTAGATGTAAGTCCTTGGGAAATACTGACATGTATCCACTGGGGGAGGGGGGGGGGGGTACTCTCCAAGAATCGGATAGGTTAAAGAATGAGAGAGAAATAAACTTTATTGCTAGACCGGGCTTCTTGAGCCCGAAGATGGGTGGCCACCTCAGCCTAGGTACCCATGACTCGCTGCCGCCGCCCGAGCCCTGTTCACCAACCGTAACTGGTTGTCAGGGTGTTGCGTCACCAGCAGAGCCTCCTACTGGTCTTCCGATTCTTCCTCTGAATCCGCTTTTTCCTGCATGTTATCGTCTGGTGGCGGTGATGAGGGTGGTACTTCTCGGTTATTCCTGCACGCCAGCACCATATGGCGCAAAGTGGTTAAAGTACAAAATAACAGGACGAACTTTGATAATGGCCAAATTAGAATCGAAAGATGGATTGCAGAGACTGCATTATTTTACGAAAAAAATATTACTATAACCATGACAATGAAACAATTGAAATTCCATTTTGGTGAAGGAAATATCAGCTTAAAATTTCAAATTTAGAGTCTAAATCTCATTGATGCTAAAGGAAAATCTTGGACGGCAGCGTTAACCTTCCCGTCGCTTTGAACAAGAGCAGGGGCAAGAGTGGAACAGCCAATTTTGAATAGTTAAATCTAATGCAAGGAGGCTGAGTAGTTTTTCTAAAGTTCTTTTCTTAAGCTAATAAGTTGTCGACAAGAAATTGTAAATATTTTGAGGGATCACATCCTCCCCAACGATATGACAAATAGATGAGAGGGCCAAACCAGTCCTGCGTAAGTAAGGTCTTACAGAAGGCATGCGACAGCGTAACCTAATAATAGCTACGTCGATGTTTCTCGTAGGACATAGATTACTTTCCCAGTGCAACAATACGTGTTTAAAATAAAAAAATGTCATAGATACAGAAAATTCTCGGAGCACTATTTCGCAGCCTGCGAAACCTTGCAGCTATCATACCGGCTGACTTATGGAATATTTTAATGGCTGGGCCAGCTATCGCGCCTTCACCTATAAATAAGCTATTTCCTTTAAAACTAGGCGTGTATACCCAGGTACACAGGCTAAATATATATTATTTCAGTGTTCGCGTACTAATAAGTTAAGCACTTTCATAAACCTTATTAGGTAATGTCAGCGAAGTAGACAAGGACAAAAAAAACAGTTACAATGCTTCTTGGCCAATACCCCATAGTGGGTTTGCGCCACTGTCTGGGATACAAGACAAGACAAGACTACACCACTGACAATGTAATAGCTACTGAAGCTTCTGTGTGCAACGAAAAGGAAAAAGTGGGATCTTCTCTGAATCTCTTGAATTGTGTTACTTCCTTCACCTTCCCGACTTAACACGCCTATTTCACGCAGAATGCGAAGTCAGAGCTCCTCTTCTACAAACCACTGAGAAGCGGTCCCAAGCCAAAGAACGAAATCAGAGACGCACACTCCATTACTCTCAGAACAAATGACGGGGGAACCATTCCACACGTCAGCAAAATCAGAGTCCTTGCGATGCTCATTGAGAGCAACGGCTCTAACGCCACGACAGTGGAGAAGATCGTGACAAAGTCGAATAATGCCTTTAATCTCATACGACGCGTAGCAAACAGACAACACGGCCTTAAGGAAGAAAATCTCCTCAAGCTAACACACGCCTTTGCGCTATGCCACTTCATCTACGAGGTGGCCATGCACAGATGGAAGGTAGCGGTGAAGGACAAACTCAGTGTACCACTGAGGAAGCTTGCCAAACTAGCGCTAGGAATCCCCAAGAACACCGAGACAGAGCTCCTGCTGCAACTGGGGGTACACAATACACTTGAATAAATCGCCGAAGCTCAAGAAAGGGCTCAATGGACAAGAATCTCTGGAACCAAACCAGGTAGAGAAATCCTAGCTAAACTAGGTCATGACCCACCAGTAATAGAAAATCTATATCAAAGCGTTCCGACGGACACACGCCACTCCTACATGGTTCACCCACTCCCGCGGAACATGAACCCCGCGCACCATCAACCCAGAAGGCTGACACGCGGATCGTTCATCCTGCGCGAAATACGTGATAAGAAGATCTTAGCCTGTTTCGTAGACGCGGCACAGTACCCGACCAGGTAGGCCTTCGTTGCCACCAGGATCAATAAGCAAGGTCAAGTCACAACCGCTGTCACAGTCCAGACCCACAAGTCCGAGATAGCAGAACAGGTCGCCATCGAACTCGCGCTCTCAGACCCGACCACCACCCACGTCTACAGCGATTCACGCTCGGACGTCAAAGCCTTTCAGAAAGGAGCAATTGCAAGCCACGCTCTACAAATAATTAATAGATCCGCACCGCTGCAGCATTACACCATCTGCTAGTTGCCGGCACACCTCGGAGATATCGAGGACGCCCCTTGCTTCACTATGGAGAGTGCTTCTATCATGATATCTACGTTCGATTGACGTTCTTTAGACACACACGCCAAAATCAATAAAGAAGAAGACATAGCTGTAGTTCAAACGTCGTTAAACATGGAAGTTCACCTAATACGGCGAGCCACTAAGGCAGCCCAGGTGGAGTTCGGTAGGCCTACCGTATATATGCAACGTGTCCAATAGATTTTTTCTCTTGAGGAAAGGGCGTTAACATTCTCCAGAAGCACTTGCATTCTTCTTTACCACACACTGTGAAGGCTGAGGACCATGAATGTGTTGTAGGAGACAGCGTCCTCATTGTCTAGAGTCAAGGATCCAGTTCCGTGCGGTGTTACGGGAAGTTCTTTTTCTAGAGTACAGTGCACGTGACTCTTGTGTAGAGCGCGGTAACGGTGGCCACCCGGGCGTTCTGGCAAAAGCCAGCGACGTCTCACGGTGGATGCTGGGCTCGAGATTAAGAAGTCTCTGGGCGCGTTCGGCCGACGCACCTAATCTCGGGCCCAGCCACTACCGTTAGACGTCGCCGGGTGGCTCCGGAGCATCCCTGGTGGAAGGCGTTCGCACGCTCTACGCAAGGGTGGCAGGCACTGAACGTCCCAAAGAAACAGTGGATCCGAGCCACCTGTGAATGCGAGTTTTCTAGTTCACGAGATTTTTTGCCCAGGACGCAGTTGACTGTAGCTGCCGCAAAGGAACCTTTTATCCTCTAGCCATGTTTTGACCTGTAGCGTACCAACATGCGGTTTGAACAAAGACTGCCTTGTTCAAAAGAATGTTGAAAGAAACCGAAGTAACAGTTTCAACATCTTCCTATAATTTAAAAAGTATTGAAATAGAGATAGTGCCTTCTTTCAAATCACTTAACGAGTATTTCTCTAAAACAATGTCATGGGATCGCCAAATACTTCGTTAATAGGTTGTCCAGAGCAATAGATAATATGCATTGCCATTGGAATTATTAGACTACATTCATAATTATGATTTCATATAATTCAATGCCTATGTTTAGTTCAGTACGGAACTCGTGTCTGGGGAACATGTTAATCGGAGATCTGCAGAAACTGACAGTATTTTAATAAGTATCAATACGCCTTGCCTCCCAGGCACCGCTGCTTTGTTTTCAGAGCTTGTAGCTATATAAATTGAATCCTTGTATTAAGCAATAGGCTTTCTCGCCTATAAAGAATTGGAAAAATTAAAAATGAGCACACTATAAAAAACTGGCATCCTTGCAGCAGCATGTGTGATTTATAACTTGCGTCAGCTAGAACCTTGCAATGTCAAAACGAGCAGAAGACCAAATGCTCCAAATGCCACAGTTTTGTTGTCGGACACTGCTAAATAGAATACACAAAGAGAATGGTCTCAATGTATCTATTCGTCCTGTGAAAAATCTACGCGATATATTTGTGTGATCATGTTTGCTGTCGTGACAAGTGCATGTTACTTTCCTTTTTTTCTTTGTTTCATCACTATGCATTTTCCCTCGTACAGCTGTGCGAAATATTTCCACAATAACTTTGTTAATAATTCGCAGTGCGGCTCCTTCTTTTAGTATAAGAAACTATTCATTATGTATAATGTAGGCTTTTGCTTAACCACTATGAAGCTGTCCAGTGTATCAGGAGGCCAGGTACCCCTCAAGCGCAGCTTTTTGCCTGGTCATCCTCGCAATCTTGTTGCAGAATAAACTTAATCCTATTAATTTCATAAAGTATCGTGTCACGCACGCTCTGGGAAACAAACACTTCTAACTCGATGAGCGCGGACACTCGCTGTCAAAACGCTGGCCTGAGGAAGAGTGGCAGCAGCAGCGAGCGAATAGATGACCGCCCTGCCTTTCGCTTGAACGCGAACCAATGGGCGAGGACACAGCACACACGGAGCTATGAGCCCCTGCCGCAGCTAGAGTCTGTACTCATGGCAGAACGCTTTCAAGATAGGGACCGCGCGAATTACCCATCGCAGATCGCTTTCTATAGATAAGGCCCGCGTGGCCGCGCTCAGCCATGTCATACGCAGCCGCCGCCGGAGTAGAACGCCCGTCTCCTCCCTCCGGTGCTTTGCGCGCGGTGAAAGACGGCGTGCTTCCTCGCCGCCTGCCTTCCTTGCACGCGCTAGATCAAGCCAGCATCCTCAGCTAACCCTCTCACGCTTTCACTCGCACCTACAGGACACGGTCCGCGACCGCAATATCATCGCACTTGTACTTTATACGGAACATCGCGGTGACGGCAACTGCGCAAGTACGTCTACTTTGCCCGTATAATTGATATCGCAATAAAACTGTCAACACGCGAATTCATTTGTGGTTGCTGACCTGACGCTCAATCGCTGCCGAGGACGACGAGAACACTGTTGCAGTTCTTAAGGTCAACAGATCTGCAAAAGCAGTTGTAGCCTGAACTAATGTTTGTAGTGCTACAACTGCTATTTGGCGACGCGAGTTGTGGCTGTGATTGTGTGCCCATGCTGCCTTTATGACTCTATAGTTTCTTTCTCCTTACCGCCCCCTATCTTCTATTCCCCATGTAGGTTTGCAAACAGAATCTTTCTTTCTGGTTAGCCCCCTGCCTTTCCTCTTTATTTCTCTCGAGTTACGTGCTGTGGATGAACCCGATTATTTGAGGATAGATAAAATAAACTTAATTTTCCAACGGATTAGGTGAACTACCCGCCCCCCACCACGCAAGTCGGGGGGCGAGTGCCGCCCCCTCAGATGCAGGCTGGGAGGTCTTGGGTCCCAGCCGCCTCTTGAGCGAGTTGGACGAGCCGGAGCTGCAGCTCAGAGTCCGAGCTGCGCAGCAGGATCTTCCAGGTGTCTCTACTACCTATGTTGTGCATTCCCCCGGGAGAGTGCGGACCTTCCCATATTATGTGGTCGAGGGTCCCTCTCGCCCCACAAAGATTACACCTATAGCTCCTGGCCTCGGGGAACATGTAGTTCGCCATAACGGGGTGCGGATACGTATGAGTTTGTAGTCGTCTCCACGCGACTGCTTGTCTGTTGTTTAATTTTGGATCTGGCGGGGGTACCAGTCTACCAGCCAATCTATCATGCTGCGTGATCTCCCCATATTTTAGCATGCGCTCTCCTCTCCCTCGCTCATCGAGAGGCTCCATAGCGGCTCGGTGGTAGAGATCTCGAGCCAGCTCATGGGCCGCCTCGTTGCCGGGGATGGCTTCGTGCACCGGAGTATTCAACTTTCCCTGGCCTAGGATTCTGGCCGCTAAGGGCGAGATCCTTCCCTTGCTAAAAATTTGTATGACAGTTGAGAAGAAGCAAGCAACCGAAAATCAGACAGGTGTATACACTGTGGGAGTATGCTGCTGCTGTTGTAAATGAATTCAGAGCCGAAGGAATACCTGGTCAACTGCCTTTCTTTCTCTTCGTACCAAGCCAACTTTGATTTGTGCCGTATTAGGTTCGCCTTATTCCTTCGTTCGCATGTATTCATTCTTTCCAATATATTTCTTTGGACCATAGCATCCTTACCAAGCATTTGCATCTCCTCTCTCACATTTGGAACTTTTTTCTAAAATATCCGCTTGTTTAACCAAAGACCCATAATGGGTATATGCCACTACCTGAAAGACTATAATACAGCTACATCTATATTTTGCATTTTCATAATAAATCAAGTCTCGAATGTCATATCTATAAGCTTAAACACTACGGTGATGTCACAACATAAAGAACAATTTTCGCGGAGGGTACCAATGAGCGTTAATGTGATGGCATTGCTCATAGGTAAAAATACAGCAATACTGAATACGTTTATTGTCAATACACCCATGTATGGGCCGATTTGCAGATGCGGCAAAAACAGCAGAAACAGACCGAGGGAGGTTACCATAGCGCCGTGATGCATGCACTTCGCGGGTGCCGAAGGAAAACATGGTTCGTATAAACATGTAATACATCGTTTTAGACGCTCTGATAATGGTTATGATGTTTTCTTCAGTTTAATATGCTCGGTGCTTCATTTACCGCGAGAAATGCAAGTACATATTATGACGTAAACATCGAACCTAGAAATATTTTCACTATAGATGGCAGCGCTGTGATAAGCTCACGTGGAGCCCGGATAGAAGAAGATAACGAAGATCGAAGGCGGTTGATGAGCAGCAGTGCCTGGAGAAGCCAGCAGTCAAGCACGCAGCACAACGGTAAGTCATCGTACGCCAAGTTTCTGCTTTGATTACTGACGACCGGACGATAGGCCGCTGTCCGTGCAGGCGCTACTCGAACAGCATTCCAGTCACTCTACGGGCCACAAGGCTGTGAAGGAAATTTCTTCTTTCACAGCCTTGTGGCCTTGTTCAATCATACTGGCGCTGTGCGCGCTTGTGCGATTTCACCGCGTCCTTCCTTCCCCCACGCCCCTCTCATCTCCGTATTGCCCATTCCCTACGGACAGCGCATGACGACCACCATGGTGCTTTTCTTTTCAACGTCCCTGCCTTCCGCATTTGTATGAGTTCCCTTCTTATGCGAGTGTCGTCCGAGCCAAACATTTGCAGTCGTGATGCAAACGGGGTTCAAAGAAGTATCCATTTAAAGCCATGCAAGAAACGACTTATGTTATTTAGCCTTCACTGCGGGTGGACATGTGCAACGCTACGTTCATTTCGTGTATCAGGAAGCTCTATGATCATATCAGCTTTAGTACGAAGGTGTAAAGTAATGAGCCCTAATGCTTCGGGCTGATATATAGAAGATTGCAATTACAGAGACGTATATTTCTTAGCTTCTCCGCGTGCTAAATACACAAAAAAGAACATTTAGTTACGCTTCCATATGCATTGGTGCATGCTCAGCGAACCTTTCACATTGTTCTCTTATTATAGCATTCCTCGCATGGCCTTCAGCAATGTAGTATGGCACTAGCGATGAACTAACGCAATTTATAACACTTCGTTCGACTAAAGTGACATGTCTCTGTCAAGGACTACTTTTCCTAGGAAGCCTGTATACAGCTCAATGCTTTATGCACAGCCTTATCAAGCGAGATTAAGCGATTGTGCACAAAAGCTAGGCTGATCGCTGAGGAAATGTGTTGCGCGATTGAACAGTTCCCGTGGCCTCTGGTGGGGCACAGGGCGGGGTGTCTCCGTGTATTGGCAACCTGTCCTTCAAGGGCGTAGTTACTATGCTGCGAAACATGGTGCAGAAGACCAACTGTTACGTGCTCGATATCGTGAAGCCAAGTGCGACATAAATGTGTGATGGGAATGAAAAAATGGCTGTGGCTTAGCTAAGGTTAAGCCCAAGATGCGAAGCATACTAGCCTTTATTTTAGTTGTTGAACCACTGTTTAGCCTGGTGAACTGCTGTTGCTTGGCTATATTTGGTTCGGCTAAATGAAGAAACAACTCATGCGTTACTCTACTTCGCCTTCAAGAGTGGAACGCGACAGCGTTCCCGTCGACCCGCCAAGGGGTGTAAGACAATGGGCTACGGCGCAGCGACTATGCGCCCTGCATTGGACGCGGTGAGCGTCGAGCAACGCAGCGTTCGGCGCGGCAACGAAATGTGCGCCTGAGCAAGCGACGCACGAGAACAGCTCGTTTCTAAGGCAACACCGCATTCACTAGAGGCGCTTTGGTACCGCCATAGAGTTTCCTACAAAATTCTTGTAGGAAACTCTATGGGTACCATTTTGAAGCATCGTACTCGTGGCTCAGTGGTAGCGTCTCCGTCTCACACTCCGGAGACCCTGGTTCGATTCCCACCCAGCCCATCTTGCAAGAGTTGAGCCAAAGCCACCTAGAAATTTCGTCGTCGCGCCGAACGCTGCGTTGCTCGACGCTCACCGCGTCCTATCAAGGCCACCTAGAAAATGTCTAGCAGGGTTCAAGCGCAGCTGCTTGTATACCGCCGCGACGCCGCGAGCGACGGCGCGAGTTGGAGCCCCGTTTATCCTCTGTCACGGTGTCACGTGGTATGGCATTGGGTCAAAGGTCATTGAAGGCAACACCGCCGCGCCTGAGGAGCTGGGTTGTGCTCTCGTAATATGCTTCGCATAAAATAAAAATGTACTCAACATAGTATTTGCAGACGTATTCGCGAAAGTTTCAGCTATACACCTGACTGTAACTAGCTCGTGGAATTTGCCACATTTTTTTGTTGCGGCTGTTTCAGAGTGAATCTTGCGTCTGAAGGAATCACTGGAATTATTTTTTTTCTTTTTCAGAACCTAGCTCCACAGAACCGGTGAAAGGATGTGTATATGCGAGACTGCTTTCGAAGTCACCATGCTGGCCTCATTTTGCATGGTGAGTCCCACTAGACTCGTACACTAAGCGAGCATACCATTTTCGCTACGTGCTGGAGGGTTAAGCCCGTAGTATAGCACGTCACATAGTTTGGGAATTCAAACTGTACAATAAGGCATGCAAACGCACATTTTCTGCAAGATCAGATCACCGGCTACAAGGGGGACTTTTGGTAGGACTACGATTCTTTTTCACGCTTTTTTGCAAGGAGTTCTAGTTCATTTCATTTGTTGGTAAACACTCCTCGATGTATGAACCCCTCTTTATAACGATTAACCTCGATCCCTCTGTCACCTTATAACAGCCGGCATTTCTAGTTCCGTTATTTCTATATAAATGCTTTGTCATCGTGATGATTGATGTCTCTCTGTCTGCATTATTCTAGGACCCCTCTCTTATCGTATTCCTGTCTGATTCCATAATTTCAATTTGGTTTCGTCTTCACTCCGGTGTCAAAATGAATTCCTCAATGATTACGTGAAATATTCATCCAAAGCACGAAATCAAATGCATCAGGAAGCTTCTGTATTATGATTCACCGTTTGAACACGTTTGTGTTTCATATATTAGGAAATCAACGGCGCACAATGGAGGCGGAATGTCAATTAGGTTCTGTAGGATAGGCGCCCATCCTGTCATGTGTTCTCTATCCTTGCGTATTTTACTTGTTGATTTCCTGATGTATCAATGTGCATTAGTTGAAATATAGCAGCCAGGCTTCGAGAAAGGATACACTTAGTTAACAAAGGCCGTTGCGTCGTTATAGACAACGAAAGAAACGGTGCAGTATATCTTGAATACCTCGCAAACGCAACCCCCCCCCCCCCCCCCAGGATATTGCCTCTTCGCCTTACTTGTCTACGTAAAAAAGAGGAAAGACGGAAGATGTTTGTTATAAAAAAACGAAAAGAGTGTGACTTCGTATAGGTAGATTGAGTTTTCCTTCTGCGGTCTAACCTGAATATTAAAGTAGTTTTTGTGTTTCTATCCTACCAGATAATACCAAAAACTGACTTGCTAAGAGATTACGCCCATAAACTGGCTTACAGTAACAACAGAAAACACATAAAGAGAAATAAAGTGCCTATGAAAGGCTGGCCAAGCTTTCAATAGGTGGAATCTGTTTGCCAAAGGCGACCGTTTATCCTCGGTGGGTTAGCTTTAACGGGCCAGTAGGGCGTCGTCAGATGCATTCTTTGTCAGTGATGGCTGGCTGTAAACGAAGAAACTGAAAATAAAATGAGTGCTTTCATTTGGCGTTTCTAGGCGTCCTTACTGGAAGGGCGGCGTTCGAAAACTAGACCAAGAGGGCAGATGAGGGTGGAGGTGGCCGGAGATTAAAAAAAAATTGACAGGCTGCGCCAACCGCGGAGCATGGTACGAAAGCACATTTTTCTTGGGCGAAATTAGTCGGTTGGCTCCCGCTGCCTCTGTCCCCGAGCTCATTGTCGCTCGCGGCGCTTGGCACGACGAATGTCATCTTTACACATTTCCCACGACGATCCCCATTCACATTATACATTCATTTCCCACACAGGCACGCGGGCGTAGTTGCGAACGAGGCGATGCGTGCGAGAGCAGTGACTCAGCCGTGCGGCGCGCGTGCACGTCTTATAGGGAGCGCGCTAGATTTCGATGACGTCACGCGCGAGCGTTGTCCCAGGCGAATGAAGACGGAGCCGGCCGTTCCGCAGGCACTTACGCGTCCCCGCGTTTCGCGGGAAAGGTGCGGGGCTGCATGAATAGGCTGGTAGGAAGGTAGAAAGATAGGAAGGTAGGAAGGTAGAAAGGTAGGTAGGAAGGTAGGAAGGTATTAGGCTGGTAGGCTGGTAGTGTTTTCACGCTAAAAACACACTGAACGGGGCGGTAGATTGTTGGCGGAGGGAGGAGGTGGGAAGCCTGCAGAGAACTGGACGGAAACAGTAGATCACGCGGCCGGATTGTATTGGTAGGTTTAGAAGAACTGTCCAGGCGACGCCGTAGTAACCCAGGGCACATTAGTTGAAAGAAGGACCTGAGTTGCCAAGTAGCAGTGCACCGGCAAATTTTAAAGGTATTAAGATGGTGATATGGTGTCTGTGGGGAAGAACGGGGAGGGGGGGGCGGAGCAGAGGCTGTGCATGGGATCGGATCGGTCCTCGAGGGGACATAACCTCAGTTGAGCGGCGTAGGCGTCATCGTGGCAGTATACGGAAGCGCCATGACACTCCTTGGTGGAGCCGTCGTAAAATATACGATGACTTTTTGGGACATGTCGGGGGCGGTTATTATAAAACAATGCATGCAATAAAATAGAAGAAAATAGAAGTAAAACTGCAAAAGAAGTGGGAAGGGGGCAAATGTTCCTGGGCAAATGGATTAGTTTGGCTGTTATATGCATAGAAGCGTGAAAAGAAACTATTAAATTGTATGGTGTGGAAGGGACAGGGAATGAGGAATAGTTGAGCTTAAGAATCGACGCTAGCTGCTACCATAACGTGTTTCTGTGCCGTTGTTGATGATATAAATGTTGAAGAAGTTAACTTGCAGCTTTTAGCGATTCTAAGTTGTCACGCGCCAAATTGATTCCCGTCTGATGCAAGGAGTCAAATTTGTGTGTGAACTATGAATCCGCTTGTTTCTTCACACGGAGGGAACGAAAAAATATTTTCGGAACACGTAAGAATATCAATCCTTGCTTCATTGAATATATGGCCATGTTCACTGAATCAGCTGGCTACTTACTGCTTTGGGTAAACGGTGTTTTGTATCTTCGCGATGGATCTCGCAACCTCTTCTTTGCCCGCAGATGACAGCGCTACTCTTTCCCCTAGCGGATATCGGCGTCACAATGTATCAGGCCGCCGGCCCTATGCGATGCTCGCGATACCGGCGATGTTTGCTAAATTGCTCCTCGTGTCGCCTTCCCTCCTCGTTGGTTACCAGAAAACATATTGTTACAGGCCGTGCCCGCATTTTGAACAAGGCGCTCAGCAGGACGAAGAAGATTACTATCGCAAATACACATTCGTGGTGCTTGTTATTCTGCCATCTTAGCTGTGACGTCTGTGTATATGTTTTGTAACTGTAATTTCGCCTACTCTTTCTACGTCACACTTTTGTGACCGCGGAGGTGCTGGGCAAGACCTCGTTACGACAGAACTCCGCAGCGAGGGATGTGACGCAAAAGCATTCTGGTCCAAGAGGCCTATGATGCTCTGTCCTGACTCAGCACCTCATCCTCCGTGTTTCCGCTACACTGTCCCGTAATTGTGCTGTTTTGTTTCTGACCGATGCGATAGCCATAAGCACCTACAAATAGTCAGTATGAAAGAAGCTTTTCAAAAACTTGCTGTGTTCAATCTCCTTCCTTACGCACAGAAAAAAAGAAAGTGCCCTCGCCTCTCAGAGACGAAGCGAAAGCACTGCATTGGCTCAGCAGTATTATATATATATATATATATATATATATATATATATATATATATATATATATATTAAAGGAAGAAACATCGCTGTGCAGATGAGCACTTTGTCTCGGACGTAGGCAACTGCTTTAGCTATGGTTTTCTTCTATTGAATACCTTTGTATCGCCATGTTTTATACTATAAAGCTACGCTAGAAGAGTGTGAATGGTAGGTTCACGTCATATATCACATTATCAAGGGCAATAACATTTACTTCTCACAGACAAAATACACAGACAAAGGAAGACTGAACATGGGGCGCCTTTCTGCCAAACCGCTTCACCACCTGCATCTGGCAAAAATTTCCTAAAATAGCTCTGACACAGATGGTGGATGCCGTCTAGTGAAATCATTAGAAAGTGGCGCTGAAGTCTATCAGCAGTGCTCTCCATCACGTGTCCGGCAGAGAGAAAGAGTGACGTTGCCAGGGACAATATCTGATTGAAAAGTGAGAATTGGATACAGAGGATGCTTAAGCATGCTCGGAAAGAGCACTTCTGAGCGACCACGACATGCCTGGGGCCCATTAAGAGACGTCTATTGAGGTGCGTTTGCTGAGCAAGCAACGGGTATCTCTGTTACACTTATCCCGACTACAGAGAGACCACGACACTTAAGCTCAACGCCATCTAGTTTGGGAATTGAAAGCTCGGGACATGGCATGCAACCCAAACATTCTGCAGGAAATGATCGCCAAATGCCAGGAGGAAACTTGTTGAATGGTTTGTATATAGAACCGTCGGGCGGACCATAACTCTCTTTGCTTTCGCCAGGGAATTTTTCATTTCATGCCTTTGTAGACACTGCTCTATGATGCAGCCTCTCTAGTCAAAGATATACCCTGACACCCAAATGCACTTCAAATGGTAGGCATATAGTGCAATCCTTTCTTTTTTTTTAACTAAATGCGTGGTAATCATGATTATTGATGTGTTTCCAACTGCATCCTTTCGACACCTCTCGCCTGTTATATTTCTCCAGTGTGGCTTCGATGCTTTTGAAAAAAAATTGTATTGATTACGTAAAATGTCCAAGCAAGCGTGAACTCAGGTGCCTTCGAAAGTTCATAGAAGTAGACTTTCAGTTTGAGCGAGTTGGTTTGTCGGCATTAGGAAATTAACGGTGCAAGTAGGACGCGGACTGAGTACACATGCTGCGGGTTCACTAGGGTAGGCAGCCATCTTGTCTGTCGCATGCGTTCTCTGTCCGCATGTATTTTAGGCCGTTCAATTTTTATGTATGGAAATACTTAAGTTGTATGATTGCCACCGGACCTAAGAAAATAAACTAAATTGGCCTACGCTGTTGTGTCTTCACTGAAGACAAAGATCAACAATTCAGTGTGTTTTGCATACCTCAAAATGACATCAAACTCCAAGCCTCTGCGCAAACATGGCAACCCACGACGCCATATTGTCCTTTGTTTCTTTCGTGCACTGTAAAGAGAACTCGTTTTAATGATATACGTTATGAAGCGTTGATCTATTTCTCTACACAAGTGGACGAGAAGAAAGGGGGTTAACCGAGGGGCCCGATATTTATAAGTCATATGATAAGAAGCCAACAAACACTGACACCAAGGACAACATAGGGGAATTACTTGTGCTTGATCAATGAAATTAAGAAACTATAAATTAATGGAAATTAAAGTGGATGAAGAAACAACTTGCCGCAGGTGGGAACCGAACCCACAAACTTCGCATTTCGCGTGCGATGCTCTACCAATTGAGCTACCGCGGCGCTGTGTCCCCATCCACTTTCCAGGGTATTTATGTGTCCTAGTAGAACCCTGGGAGTGTTAGCCTTGGTGGCGGACGTGGAACGTCCTTTTCGCCGCAGGCGTCACGAGAACGTGAGTGAAAACGTGAGAACGTGAGAAGGTGAGAACATGATAGAACACAAGTGGGTGTTTTATTTCAGATGTCTAACCGGAATAGTTAAAAAAATGTTTTTTCGCCATCCTACCATACCAGTCATTACCAGGAATGCAGTTGCAAATCACTAAAGCCCATTAAGGGGCATTGAGTTTCGAAAGAATATTGTAGAATTCTCTAGCTTTATTTTACGTGTGCGTCTCTCAGTCTAGACGCTAAAATTGGAAATGCTTATGTTCTTTTTGCAGTTACAGAACGGTCTTCACCTTCTATATTTGATTACCAGGGAAATGGGTAAGTCACGGAGTGGTAATGAATCTATATATATATATATATATATATATATATATATATATATATATATATATATATATATATATATATATATATACAAGCTCTATCATTAATCATGGGGTTTGTGTATATATTGTAGAAGTGACAGCAGGCTAACCTAAAGCGGACTATGATAGCGTGTGCATCTCAAAGGAGAACTACAAAAACAAAGTAAGGAGGTTATGTAACTTTTCAGTACTGCACCTAGAACACAAACAGGCAATGAGATTCGCTGTCGGCGCAAAAGAATGCAGAGCAGAAGGAATCTCGGAGGTTTGTTGAATAAAACGAAACTTTAAAAATTTGACTCACACTTCTACCTTTGGCTACATGAGAGTCGGAAGACCACTAACTTCCTGTACATTTCAATGTGTACTCACATCGCTAAATGTGGAAAAATTCCACGTGCTTGACGTCATCGTATCCACAGTTGTAAACGGATTTTTAGGGTGATTGGTGTACATTGACGTTACTATTTGTGGTTTAAAGGATGTAAAAACGACACAATGGTGGAACGTTATATTTTGCATCAATTTAGCCTTGGCTTAAAAATTTTCGCAGATTCGGTGCTGTTTACTACAAGCCCTAAATCACAGGAGCATTCCAAATGGCTGCAGAACGGTAAACACGTGGGCAGCCATTACTCCGATTCAATGTTGTTGCTCATATCGCCGACACAGTTCTGTATTTGTTGTATTGATCAGCATCATTATTTTCAGCGTACTGCTGCCATTCGCGTAGCATTCTCACTGCCCAATAAAGGAACAGAGGCACTGGTACTTTTTCTTGCACGTACCTTTATTCTTTCCTTGCAGACGCCGTTACGAAGATGACAGGCATAGTTGTGTTCGGCGTGTTTGTGGCTACTGCCTTGATCCTGCTCGTGGGCGTCATGACTGTAAGAACTTTTGGGCACTTTTGTGTGATTTCGAAAGTGCACGTCATACGTTGCCGTGTCGCTGCGCCGAGCGAGTCTATTCAGATGAGGAGACACCAGACAAAGATAAAGTAGAGCTGAATTATTACATCTTTCTGGAAAGAACAACATAATCGCTACCCTAGCCATGAAAAGAGTCTTCCTGGCACTGTTATGCCATAACTATAGACGGCGTTTGGTGAAGCTACTTTTTTTTATCCGGTGAGATAGTACACATTGTTCGACCAAAAGTTATGAGGTCAAATTTAATGAGTTCGAAGAAGTTTAACTGCGTTGTAGCACCACAAGTACGAAAGAAAATTAAGAACCTCAGCACCCAAACTTGATATATTGCTTCTCTTTAGTGTGCTATAAACTAAGCGGTTGTCGCTACTTTGCACCAAGCAATTTGCGAAAAAACGTGGCCAAATGAGGGTGTACACACGAAGAGGCTGTTATTTTAGGTGTGTGTGACGTTTCGTGCAGGCCGAAAAGATTGACGCGCAGCAGCGGCTCATCTCTAGTGCTATTTTGTGATTGCACGCATGACGAATTAAGGCCTTTAAATCTGGATGTGATAGCTAAGCAGGACGAATCTGGACACTGGAACCATGTGCACAGTTGTCTGCGTATAGTGTGCGTGAGCGTGCCACCCCTGAGAAGTGATTTGGAGCTCGCAAACAAACTGATTACACCCGAAACTGCGCGTGGCTCTACAAACATTGAAGCGAATTAGTGGCGACCTTTCGCATGAAGTTGAGACGATCGCGCTTTTCAGGCGTTAAATGGTGCTTATGCGAAGCCGGCATAGAAAATGCATCTACTGCATTTAGGTTATTTTGTATTTGCCGCCTGAGCGCGTTTTAAAGTGAGGGGTTAAAAGAGTGCTTGGGTTGATACAGTCAAGCAGCCAGAATATGTCGATATGCAATCTTCACTTAAGAAGATCTATTTCTGACAATTTACATTCCTTTCTACTGTTGGCGTCATTCATGCCACATTTCATGGCTGCACTTTTGTTCTTCACACAACTTTCCATGTTGAATAAGTGCGAGCAGCGTGGTTGACCGCTTTTGTAGCCAGGTCTTGTGAGTCATTCTTGAAAGGTGTATCAATATAGTCGGGTTTGATTCCAGTAATACGCTGCAAAGTCATAGTGGGGTCATTTTCCGTCATGTGTTGAACAAATGGTTCAAATTAGTTTTTAAATTTTCCATACAGGGCAACAAGACGTTGGTGGACACATTCGTATTTCTTGCAAAAGTACGAGTGTTGTTCTTTTGCCTCGCTTTGTTCTTCGTCTCCTTTTTGGTGAGTTATACACTATGCCAAAGAAAGCTTTCGCTATATACCACCGTCCCTTGCCCTCTCGAAGGAATGTCGGTGGGCTTTGCGAAGGAATGCCATCAGTACACTTTGAAGTGTTTACTGTTTGCAATGCTCACTCAGTTTACTATGTGCAATATGGTGGTTATGCCTTCATAAATAACACTTGGTAAACTTTTCCGTTTGCTCCATTATGAATAGTCTTCAAAATGACTAAAATGGAGTTTATTTCTAAAGGCCTAAATCATTTTTCAGAATTACTAGGGAAACAGTGCTGGTCTGTAGAAGGGCCTGTTGTGAACACATCAGCCAAACATATTTGCACTGCACTCAGCAGAGAATATAAAATATCATGTCAAAAACCTCTTAGTCCCGCCTCTGGAATGTCATCATGAAGCGACATCGGAAACAGCGAAGCCCACCAACATTTATTGGCTTATTTCAGGACAGCGATAACATTTTCAATATTACTATAATGGCTTGTTTGTAGGTAAATAAGGAAAAAATGCTCGTCTACAATGTAAAAAAAGGCCCTAAGATACTTCAGCTTTGCTTTGGAGGTGTACAGTCAACAGCAAAAGTTTTCGGGATGTGCGAGCGCGTGGCAAAGCGACCCTCCTCCCCTTCTAGAGGTCACCCCTGGTGTCGAGACCGACGCCTAAACGCATGCGCTTCCCTCCCAGACTGCAAGCGTGCACATTTCCGCGCTCCCACCTTGCGCGCCGGCGATATACGAATGTAGCCGCGAGGTAGCCCTCTTGCGATATGCGCTGTGGTGGCTTCGACGGGCGAAACTGTGTGAAACGTGCTTTGAAGCAGGAACTTGCGGCCGCCTTTTGTCGAGTCACGAGCGCCGACGCATTGGGCCGGCCCGGTGGGGAACGCAACATGTCATTTTTCTTTTTCTGGGCTGCACCTTCTCGTGGCCAATTTTAGTCGTTTACTTCTTTTTACGAACGGTGCATTCTGCCGCAGAAGAACGTGGCACAAGACGTGCTATATAGAAGGAGACCGGCAAGACAAAAATGGACAATTGATTTCCGTTGTGTACTCAACGCAGTTATGCCCGTCGAAGCCGCCACGGCGCATATCGCAAGTGGGCTACCTCGCGGCTACGTTCGGGTATCGCCGGCGCGCAAAGAGGAAGCGCGGAAACATGCACGCTTGCAGTAACGGAGGGACGCGCATGCGTGCAAGCGCCAGTCTCGACACCAGGGGTTCACCGCTAGAAGGGGAGGAGGGTCGCTTTGCCACGCGCTCGCACATCCCGCAAACTTTTGCTGTTGACTGTAGGTGCTGTAGTGGCGCATAGCTGCCTCTGCTTTGCGTGGCCTCCGAGATAAGCTTAGCGTGCTGCGTAATGACGCCCCGTGACACGCCGCAGCCGCCAGGGGCTGCTGCGACGAGCCCTCTGAGCGGACGAGTCCAACAACTTTTGGCCGGGGCCTTTCAGTGGTCTAGTAGCTATCAGTGTGCTAGTAGACACGCAAGGAGGGAGAGATACATACGGTGATTTTCGTCATAACTACATGTAACTGCGCTTATAACAGAGGGAATGGAAAAATTCTTCATGCAGCCGATTCGTGAAGTGACATCCTTTGTTGGCACGGCCATGTCATGATTACTTGGAACAGTTTCGGAATAGGGTGTATCGCTACATTGCTGCAATGCTAACGGCATTAAGGTCGACTCTGCTTCACAGACTGTTTCTGCCTCAGTGTTGTTACCTATGTCATGAAAATAAATAGAAATTTTTTCAATGATTTGGCGAACAATCGCAATTTATAAAAAGAAAGCGTGATATCCAGAACATTTCACAGATGTATCATCATTATCTATGGTCCGCCTTGTAGATTGTCTCAAGAGAAAAAATTGGATGTAATAATTTATAGCCCTCGTGCAATTGTTTCGCTCTCGCGAATATGTGTTACTGAGCAACTGCTGCCATGAATTTCGCAGTAATTTGTGAGCGGAACTAACTAGATAGCTCAAGTTGATGTAATCTTTAAATAGAGTGTTATTTAATTAGCTTTACAAAAAATAATGGAGACAGATATGACAATTTTAACTTTTGAAGTAAATTACTCAATAAGGCGAGCATTACGTCCACAAGCAAGCAATTCTTTAGTTGACTAAATAGCAGAATTTCATCTACTGAATTTTTTACGAAATATTATGCAGCACATATCGCTATTTATGAATTCTAACTAGTGAATTGCAAGGCATAACGACTTGGAACGAATTCTCAGGGTGGCACTGATTTTAAAAAAAATGCACCGTCTAACTTGGGGTGAAAATGCTCTGTGGTTCGAGTTAAATTTTCTAAGAAAACGATCTTTTATGCGCTGAAAACAGAAAGTTACTGGAACGCTGAGACTACCTTCGCACACCCAACTGGTGTCACCATGAGAGTTCATTGACTGGTGTCACCATGACCAGAAATGTACCAAATTTATCAGGACTATTTCTGACTGAGCTTATAGAGGTTTCCTTTTTTTTTGCTGAACAAAGCGGCAACATTTTGTCAATTAATTGAGGTCGCTGTTTTTTCGGAAATCCAAAGCTTGAAGAAGGCTTTTCTGCATGACTCTGCTCCGCTGACCCCCTACGGCACAGCGTCCTGTAGGGCTCGACGACTATGAAAAATTGAATACGAAGCGAAGAGAACCCAAACGGCGCATAAGACATGTGCATGAATAGTGCTTAATTTCTTGCAGCGCCAAAAGCATAGTTACTAAGTTGGGGAATAGCTCAGAGGCGGCTGCGAGAATCCCTGGTCCATCCGCAGAATCGCCGTCGTGCCACTCCTGAAAGGAGAGCGCATAACTTTCCCTTTGCGAACAAATCGCTACAAAGCTTTATTCTGACGAGGAGCCGTCAGAATACTTAATTTTGCATCACACTTTTATTTCTCATGTGGCTGAAAGGTAGCCATGTTTCCAGCACAGGTATTAGCGCAGGCCGAAATAGGGAGAAAGGCGAGGCACAATGACCCAACGTGCACAAGGTTGGCCATCTAGTGTCAAATATGGCAACTGGACGCAATTTGACGAACATAGTCGTCTTGTGTTTGCTGTGTCAGGCATTTTTGTTCGTGACGACTACTCGTCAGCGGCAGAGAAACGAATACTGGAGCTCTCAAGGCAAAGCTCCTGCTTAGCACGAAATTTTCCTTTTTATTTTTGTATTCAGGTACACTGTAGCAAAGAAAAAGTTCATGCCAATGACTACAACACTAAAGTCAAGAAGCATTGTTTGATATTTTTAATGATAAGCTGCACACTGTGAAGTTCGCGGTCCTGTGGGGCATGTGCGATTGCGCATAGAACTTTAGAAATATACTCATTAACGGTGCAACAGTTTCACGCATTCTGCAAAAGGATTACTGTTTTTTACGTATAATTAGATATCGAAATTGGTATAGCACACAAACGTTCGTCTATGTACTATGCACATCAAGTTGGAATTGGAATTTGTTTTTTTGTTCCAGGTATTCAAGGGCGACTCGGATTCCAGAGGTGTAAGTATGTTCAACGTGAAAGGGATGACGATCTGTCCGACGATAAATCCGATGTGGAAGGGATTCGTATGTAACCTACAATACAGTTCTGTAGACATATCGGACCCTTGCTTTCGCTGTAATCCCTCCTACCGCATTTTTGTGTACCGATTACCATAATGGGACTTGCACAGAAAGCAGTTGCAGCGCGTCCTTAGAGTGCGTAGTGCGGAAGCGGAACCCCACGTAACAGACACACTCTTTATCACTCGTGGATAAGCGATGGTGCATGGTTAAAGGATCCTCCGCGCATTTTGCTAACCTCCGTTCAGTAGTATTGGTTATTTATTAACCAAAGTTGTCAGTTGTATCATCGACTTTAAGTGAAAAGCCATCACTGCAAGATCACGAGTCTTGGCCATCAAAATACAAATCTCCCACTTATATAGAACTTGCACGACAAAACAGTTCAGATACAAAGGCCAAATATACTTGGTTCAGAAAATGATTTGCGCTTCTGGTGGTGAAGTCAAGCTGACGTGGCAAACTGTGCGTTACAACTGACAAATATTAATAAAAAACCTGCATTCAAAGCGTAGCCTCAGTGGGCAGTACATGCAGAATTACTTGAGATCCAAGACAAACTTACGCAATTTAAGTATTATCTGGTAATCATAAATTTTAACCGCAGGTTAGCGGTAGCATCAGTTTAGCATATAATGATGCTGTGCGGTCATACACAAATAGAAGACACTTCTTGGACAAGTGTGATGTACATTTACCTCAATCATAAGAATGAAGTAACTGATCCTATAAAAATAATTTATGAGATCGCAGTAAATATGTACTGAATTTGTCTCACAAATTTTTTCGTTGTTGAAGCATTTTGTGAAGTGTATCAAATAACTGTTTACAGCCAATGGAAGTACTACAACACTGACTAATGTTTGGTAATATTTTTTATTTTCCTACTTTGTATTCTTGTTTTTATGGCCCTTTCAAATTTAATCAGAACGTGCTGCAAAGACCGGCAGAGACAATATTTCTGGGATGTGATTTGGTGTCAATTGCACTTTCACTGCTAAACATTCAATCCGTCAAATCATTCATTGACTTTTACGTCTTAGCGTTAACCTACAATTTTCTAAATCGTACACACTTTAGGTCTTCGGTAAGGTTCCGCAATCCTGCAGCCACATCTCCAGCTCCATCGTCTCCAGCTAGCTCTCTATAACAGCGACACACATTCGAACAAATTATGGGTTCTTTTCATTTTCATTTCTCGCAACAAAACTATGAAACAATCTAACACACACAATTAGTTCAATAAGAACATTTCGTGCATTCAATACTCTTTTCGTAGATTTTAACTTTAATCACAGTAATGCTGACAACATTAGTCACATTGCGCATTTTCTCCTACAATCGTCAACTGATTTAGGTTTTCAAGATCGTTTTACGTACTTTGTTTTCAACTTGCTTTAGTTGTTATAGTTTCTTTACTGTTTGTAATATCACCTATTTGTTATAATCAGGTTTCAATTACCACCGATCATCCGTGCCTTCTTTGTGTGGTCATTTGTAATATTCTCATTCTCTTTTCATGTTTTCTTGATTGCTTCATTTGATTGGATACCAACTCAGTCGACTTTTAACCCTTTAGGTGTTATTGTTTATTCCCTGTCTTCTGCTAAACGTACACGTATGCTCCATATATTTGTCCTTTCGTTTACGCATTTGGTTTGCGTCATCAATAGAACATCCTAATATACATTTTTTTCTAGTCTCCGGACCCGTCACACAACCCAGAAAGCAGTTCTGAATTCCTGCCTGTATATATTTTCTTTGTATCGTTTATTGTTAGGAATGATTCGATAAACAAATCTAAAGCATTGTTTGAAACACAAAGTGTGATCCCGTATCGGTTCGGGTCTCTTCTGTCACAAGCCTCCTGCAGCATTTCCCTTACGGCCTCAGTGATGGAATGTGATTCCCATACAACTCGCCAGACGGTCCATCCCTTCTAGTGCGAAAGTAACATGTACTGAAGCCGATTAGCTTCCGGCCAGATTACATAGACTCGTGAGCGTGTAGTCTGACTTGTTGATTTGCTGCGTCAGATTGCCTTTACTTCGATATGAATGGCAACATTAATTTCGTTAAAGGTAAATGTTACTCTGGTAAACGTTGCTCAGTAATAAATGTGGCAGCCATTTCGTATTTTTCTGAGTTCAGGCTCGTGCAAGCAAATCCTCGGCGCGGTGAGGCAGCCATTGCTGCATCTATTAAGCATGAAGCAAAAATCTGATGTAGGTTTCATGTGAACATTAGTTTCCTAGAAGGAACACTGATCTGATGTATGACGTGGCTGACACAAATCAATACGCAGGCTGCAACGGGCTTCACACAACGTGACGGAAAAAAGAACACACGCCGCAAAGTCCACTGGCCATTGACTTTTTTTATTCTCGTAACTTGGTTATTGAACATCTCACTAGAGGCACCCTTGCTCACTAATAAATTTAAAGACGACTATTTCACAAATAAGTACCCCCCTCTCCTGTACCTTTCAAAGATACAAATGTGAGTATACCCAGCATACCACGAAAGGATATTTCAACAGGCATCTTTCTTCATTTTCGTAGCAAATTTTCTTTAAAGGGGCCCTGAACCACGCCTCGGGCTTGGTGGAGTAACATAGTTCGCGGATAGCATACGCTGCTATGAACATCTCAGCCAAGTTTTGCTGTCGCACGCAGTACGTGTAGCTCGCAAGCGGAAGGCGAAGTCACCTTTCTCGCAAACGCGCTCTTTTCAAACAGAAGCCAGCTCTTCACTCACTTCTAGACGCTTTATTTCGCGATAAAGCGGATTCCCATACGCTGCTGCTATTGCTAGATGCGGTCGGCTACGCTGCGTAGATACCACGGCCACCGCGAGGTGCCGCCACGAGTCCACTGACTAAGCACACTGCGACTCGCTGAAGAGAACCGCGGTTGACTTACGTTTGGCGCGTCGTAGGCGCCAAAATCTTAAGTCGTGGCGTCTACGTTAACATCCAAAATTACATTAGAAGAGCGCGCCTCGGTGAAGTTTCGAAGGCGGTTTCGACGCAGTGGGCCCGCCCCACTGCGTCGTAGCCTTCGCAGTGCGAGGCATCGAAGGAGGAACGGGAGCACAGTGGAGGCCGTGCTTGATTGCCAATGACTCCGCTTCTGCTGAACGCACTGAAGTACTTTCTCGCGGTAAAGTATTTCTGAAATCGCCTCTTTTCTCTTGAAGGCCCCTCGCCTTCGCTCAGGGGGTCCGCGAGCCGCGACCAGCACGACAAAGGACCAAAGGCGCAAGGAACAAGAACCGCTTTAATTTACGGTAGAATGTAAGACTCAAAATTACCGCAGCCTCGCGGCCAATCGCAGAAAACAACAAGGCAAAGAAGCAAGCAGCAAAGAAGCAAAGCAGCAAAAATCAGCAAAAGGAAAGAAGCAAGCAGCAAAACAACGAGGCAACAAAATATACAAGCCAAAGAGAGCGACGAAAGAACGGCCGTTACAAACCATCAACCAACACAATCTTTCGGTCGATAACAGAATGCATAAAGCGCAGAAAGCAGGCAAGCACCAAACCACGCGCGCAGACACAGTTCAAAAAGCGAACAACGAGAGCACTCTTTCCGCGGACACAAAACGCTTTACCCGCTGCTCTGCAGCCCGCTCGGAAAGAAGCCTAGACGGAGACGGCCTCTAGTGCCGTCTCCGCTGCCTTCTTATCGGGCAGCCGCCTTCCCGGCAGTCCCCGCGCGAGTTCTTACGATACACGATCGGTGCGCATGCTCCATGCGACGAGTGCCGTTGTGGCGCGCGTTTCAAACGCTTCCCCCGTGCGCGCTGCAGAGAGGGCCCAAGGGTCCGACACTCTTTGAATACCTTTCTCCACTTTGAAAAAATGTGGTTCAGGGTCTCCTTGAAGTGTGCAGTATACTGGATATATCTTTTAACTCGCCGCTATACCACACCTAAGCAATTGGCCGGTGTCTTGCACTATTTATCTGGTGCAATGGCGCAGGAAACAAATTTTATAATTCTGTCATTTTGCTTATCATGCACATGTTCTAATATGAGGGCCAATTTAGCAAGACAAGAATGTCTTTTTGTATAGCTGCTGTCATAGATTAATAAAGCGTGGGGTAAAATCATCGCCCCGGATTGAGGTACACTTTCTCAAATATCTTTTGCGTTATATAATAGCGCGGTGCACTTAAAGCGAAGCGTGATGAACGAAAGGACACGGTCGCCCATTACAAGTTCAAGTTACAACTTCATGTTCAGACCAAGGTCTGGAAGTCCTTGCTTATTAAATGAAGGAGAAGAAGGTGAACTGAGAAGTCTTTTTTTCGTAAGTCTCAACTGCGCAACGCCAACAGACCATGAGAACGAGTAAAGCATAGCGGGAATTACTTGTTTGTTTATTTGAGTATAGAAATTGTTAATAAATAAAATGAAAGCGTGCAAAAGAATATGCGGATCGTACGCAGTGTGTTTGCGTTCGTGGGCGCTGATTGGCGGGGATGCTTACGGCTAATGATTAAGTTCATCTGCATTTATTGCAACGTAGAGTGCTCAGCTGTTGTTAAACAGTGCTTACATGGGCCCTCCGTAACAGACAGAACACACAGCGAGACATGTTTCCTTGGGGTGTCGTTGCGCGCTATTGTTCATAGCCCTCGAGAAGGTTAACCACTGTCACCTCACACGATGCAAGCAACGTGGCAAAAGTCGCGTGAAGAACGTGCCAAGCTCGCAATCTGATTACGAAGATATAACGGTTTCCAGCAAGTACGGACGCGAGCACAAGGAGTAGAAACGGACGGGACAGCGCTGGTTGACCAACAACCGGCGTTGTCCCGTCCGTTTCTACTTCTTGCGCTCACGTTCGTACTTGCTGGAAACCGTTATGTGTTCACCATGCACCAACTGGCCCAGCAAACTACTCTACTGATTGTGAAGCACCCGGCAGTGGGGGACTCGGCTTGAATCTCGCCAGCCTCGTATTCTTTAGTGGGCACCTAAAGAGGAGTAGGCGAGCGTTCGTGCATTTCGGGCATGCGCCTGCCGCTGTCGAGATTGAATCCGCGACCTTTAGAATCATCAATCCCACAAAACTACCGCGTCGGTAGTTGATTACATGTTGATTGCATGTTGAACGGTTGATTACGTGAGCGGCCGGTTCCGTCATGTCTTCTAGACTCTTCGTTTCGTAAATGCGTCTTTGCCTCTGCACGACCTACGTGAGGTTCCTGCCCACATGACAAATACACTCGTTGTTTACTTTTCCGAAGTAGTAAAAAGATACCCTAGCGTAGCATGAATATAAATTTATCGTGTTGGCCCCAACCTGCCCGCCGTGTCTGGTAATAGCGCTTCCCTGCCTTCCTACATCGCCTTCATCCTCCCATCAGACCAAGTTGGGTCAACGAGTATGTGCCGATGTGTAAATACGCGCAGCTTAATTTGCAACGAACCCCTTCTCAACGGATCAGATGTTAGTGCACGCTCAGAAGACAGAATGAACATGTAATGACAGCGCCCTCGACAAGCAGATATAAAGAAACGGGAATAAAGGTGGATGCAAAAATCCTAAAGAGGAGCAAATGCTGGTGCTGTAAAATTTGTAGACAAGGCGAATGCAGCGGCTAGGTGACGAAGAAAGCGTCAACAGCTGGTCTCCGAATATATAAGTTCACAGTGGATGTTGACCTATTATTTCTGTTTGTCTGTCTGTTACTTCATTAAAATGTATTAAGCAGTTGCCTAAAAACAATTTCACTTTTTAACCTGTATTTGCAAATGGGCAGAATGAGGTTCTCGTTTTGCAGAAAACCACGCAGCAAAATGTAATTATATGTGCTTACCTTGCACTGTTTTTCATTCAAACTTTCCAGGCCCACACGATCATTGGCACCTATGGTTTCGACGTAAGTGAGTTTCCTTACAAAGGTTTTGTTAGAAGAAGGCAGCACATTCGAATTGGACGATGGTGATTTATAAGTAAAATTATAACTTTGACACTGCACGTGTAAGGAGGATTGCGTGATATTTCTTATTGTACAGGATTACGAGTTCAATCTCAAGCCTACGTTCGCAATCAAAGGATTAAGGTTAAACATCAGAATGCTGATAGCCATGTATCGGGGGTACCATGCGTATACCCATTTAATGTAGACTGAGTCTGCCTATTCTTGCCAAGGGAAAGCACGGGCAAGGCGGGAGATGGAAATTCAACACGATGAGAAAAACGAGAATGAAGTAAAAGTTGCAGCCAATTTTTCGCGAAGTGGGCTTCTCTTCTTCAAGGCGTCTTATTCTTACTACTTGCAAGACCTTTTCATAGCTAGAAGTCACCTTATGCTCAAATTACGTGTGAAAACCCTGCATGCATCCATTAGAATGCATCAACGACAAATAATGCGACGAAGTTCCCCGTGTCTACATTAACCTAATTCAGTTCAGAAATCAGTGTCAATTTTTTTCACAAAAGCTAAGCCTAATAGTAATATTCAGAATTCTGGAGTTCTGATCCATCAAGACGGTGAACTTCGAGAACAGTTATCATTCTTACGTTAAACACGGTCCTGATTTTAATAAATGAAAATAAATGGTAATTGGCCCGCCTGAGCTCGTAATCATGCACAACGATATATGGGTGTGTGCAGAGTTTGACGATCCCTCTTGTGTTCCTAGGGATTCAAAGAAACGTTCCTTGAGGAAAATGTGGCGCTGCTGTCTTTCAACTCATACGAGGACGATGCATAGAAAATCATAGAGGTCGGCATGCTTTGTGCGTGTGTTTTTTTTTTTTTTGGAATGTCTTAGGTATTTTGCAAAAACGGCGCTGCCGAGAATCTTGTGCGCTCGTCCACCGACTAAAGTGACGAGTCATTCTTGCGGATTGTTTTCGGTGTTTCATATTGCTCAGTGTCCAGGCAGCCGTAGTTTTCTAGACATGGTAAAGGCATAAGTGCAAGCTGACAAGCGTAACTTTTGGGAATATTGTTTTTCACGCACCACGCCCTTAATTGTTAAATGTGGTTAATTTCCAATGCCGAAAGACCGCTGGAAGCCAGAAAGACAAAGTTTCTACTAATAACTGCATCACCTATTGTTGTTCCCTCGTTGCTGCTGAAGCGCCATATTCGATTGACCTGTGCATGCGTATACCAGCGCAATAGTTCCCTCTATATCGTGAATATTTGCGTCTGTTGGTGCATGATCTTCGCATTGCGTAGTGCACGGTAAACACTGTTTTAAGAAGGACACAGGATTGCACACTGCTGTACGAGCTCCCCATGTGACATACAGCTACACAATACGCAGTGCCTTTTAGACAATTGTTGGGCGAAGATGTACGCTACATTACTGTGGCTCTGAAAATGCGACGCGGTATTGTTTGGCTTACCAGTAGGCTTTTTGCTGTCAAGTGAAATTTGTGCGTGTGCTTTAGGTTGCCTCATTGGTGCTATTACCCTTTTCTCCTTTGTATTGCTCAATTTTTGAGGCATGCGATATTCATGAAATTTGTGGTTTTGACGAATGAAAGGTGGTGCAGAAAGCTGAAACATTCACCAAAGAGTTCAAAATGATGAATTTTGAGCATGTTCGTAGAGATTAATGTAACAGAAGGTCAACAAGTGTGATACGTAGACGAAGCAGAACGTGATGAATGGCGTTTATGTTGTCGTTCTTGTCCTAGACTTGGCCGCGTTCTGCTGGTGCCTGGCACTCAGTGCCGTTATTTAGTACAGATTTTTGCAGAAATGTCTTTGTATTTTTCTAACCCTATGTACAGACACACACAGACCTATAGGAGGCGACAAGTTTGTTTGTTTTTTCATAAAAGGTATACAAAAAAAACACTAAACGTCTCGAAGTGTTTCAAGTTTTTTGAAATATAAACGTGCTGGTCAAGAGGCACAATAAAAGAAAAGGCGGGCAGGACGGAGCGCAGACTGTCAACTTTATTTCATGAAACGACATAAAGCCTTTATACAGCTTCGATCAGCCTTTACAGAGCTCGATCAAATCAGGATCGTGGGAGAAGCACGTGATAAGAAAGAAATTGAATATTGAAGCTCTGAAACTTTGAAGCATATTGAGCCTTACTTCATCAGGCAACAATGGGACAAATGCATAAGCACGCCTTTGATTTTACTTTCAGACAAGGAAGTTGCTTTTCTCGATGGTCATATATGAGTTTTAAAGTGTTTTCGTTCCTTTGGTCATAGTATTGACGCGACAGCATTAATCGGCCCATGTCGCAGACAATCCAGCGTCAGCGCGCGCATCGACGGTCTTATGAGTTAAAATTACCCCGAACCACGGAAACCCAGCAGCGTGGGCCCTCCGTGTGCCTGAAATGCGTTACCGAACAAATTGACTGTCTCGAAATAAACTTCGCCAGAAAAATTCTAAAGGACGACTTACCCACAACCCACAGACAGGATAGCATCGCATTGTAATTTGAATATACGGGAAAGCACAATTTTGTTGCGCCCAAACTCAAACACAAACCCTTTTCCAGCGTTTGTATTATTCATAGAGCAGCGTGGCTGGTTCCTTGCAACTCCATCCAGATGGCGCCACGCAAGATGACGTGTTTCCACTAGAAAAGTCGCCGTCACGCATGACCTTCGCTGCCAGCATTTCCCGGTAAACATTACGGTTACATAAGCTGCGGGCGCCGGGAAGCGTGAGAAGCACTCGGGAATGTTTCACTGCTGTCAATTTTCACGCTTAAAAGCGGAGCTTAAGCGTCTTCCAAGATTCTTTCATCATCATCGACTTTTCTGTTCTTATTGCCATCAAATATTAACTTCGCATACGCGTTTTGTCGAATCATTTCTCTTAGGGCTTTGTTTTTTTACTGCTTACGCATTGCTTGGATGTTTCGCTGTTTTGTTGCTGATCTGTTTTTAAAATGGCCTAGAGGAGGAGCTTTTCCCTGTTGAATAATTTTTTTAGCCATTGAAAGAGAGTGCGCACACTTCGTGTTGGTAGTTGCAATCTGATTGTCTAATTTTCGAGCCTAAGGGTGCCGCACGTGACCGCATGTGATTAGATTACCTATATATAGGCTTTCTGTCGTTTTATGAACTGAAGTTGGTAGCCTGGGCTATTCCCTGTAGTCTTTCTTGTGCATCTCTCGCAGCACGCTTATATTTCAAGTATGAACCAAGTAGTGGGCAAGAAAGTATTTGCTGACATGTGATAAGGCTCGCGATTTATAATCCTGAACATTCGTTCTAGTGCTTTGCACACTTACTTGCCGGGTTTGCCAAAAAAAAAACGCTCACAAACGATTACGATGATCACTAAGCCAAAATTTCAGCCCAGCTCCGAACGTGTATTCCTTTCGCAATATATGGGCTCGCACGGACGACCTATCTCGTGCGGCACGTTCGCTAATCGGGAGATCGCGAGAGGTGGTGCGTGGGTGCGATTCACTGCCGTTGCCGCAGGCAGAGCTCTGCTCATGCAGCGCTTTGTTTCCGTACAGACGACTCGCGCTACTCTGGCGCCATCTCGTATCCATCGTCGCCAGCCACCATGTTTTTTTTTCTTCTCACGCTCACATTCCGCCAGTGACCAGAGCGGCCCTTCGTCGCGGGGAAATCGTCCCACCAGTGACAGCGGCGACAGCACCCAAGGGAAAGTCACATAGAGCCTTACTCTCAGGCGCTCGCCATCACCCCTTGCAGCAGCAGCGGTCCACACCACACGCGCTGGCATCGCAGACTGACCTCAGCAGCTGACGCTGTGGGCAAGCGTAGCACATCCCCTCTCATGGCACTCTGCCACCCCTCCCCCTCCCACGGAAGCTCAGATGAGCTTTCTCACGCAGCTGCGGATGCCGTGGCCGCTGGCAACTCAGCGCATGCGCGGCCCCTCTCCCCATCGTTCCTCCTCCGCTTTCCGCATCATGGTTCCGCTGCTGCGCTTTCCCCCTGCGCTTTCCTCCTCCTCTCTTCACTGTCGGCCTTCTTTCATCTCGCACTGCGCTCGGCGTTCGCTTTTATTCTTCGCGGCGCTCGTACGCTCGGTTACGCCGACGCAGCAGACGCTCGCCGCAGGAACCTGCCATTAAAAGCTGCGCTCTTTAAATACGAATTGCTTATGGCTCAGTGCATATCGCACCTCCGTCCTTGTACAAGAAACTGGTCACGAAGGCAAAGCTCTGTTGTATGCAGTGGAGACGGCGCAAGCGACCAGATGGCCTCTGTGTCGCGTTGTTCATGGCAACCTCTATGAGGTGATGTTTAAACTGAGGCAAATTTGCATTTGTTTATTGAAAACAAAGCGAGTGACATTATATTGATAATTGATGATTGCAGTGAACAACTGCCATCATTAAATTTTAGTACGGCTGTTGTGCCCTGAGTGCTAAGTTCGTGAACACGTTTTTGAGATGTAAACACATATCGCGGAAGTAATGCGCGCATGTGTTTTTGCCTTATGCTTTTCAGATTATTCTAACGAAGCTTGCTGAAAAATCGCATAACGAGCAGTTCAAGCTGGTGCTGGTGGAGGTAAGTGTACAGCTGTCGGTTTTCTTCTTGTGGTACCTTACGCATATTCCAGACTGACACGCATGTTATGACGGAGACTCGTTAAACAGAGACAGTGGTGGTCTCACGAAAAAGCAAACACAATACTTTATTTTCTTCGTAACTGCTTTCACCTAGATCAAGTTTTAGAGCTATACAAAATGCATTATTATATACCCAGCAACGCATTTCTTGAAAGAAAACAGATGCCGCCGTTCTACTCCATGAATGTCAGCTTTCAACGACCATTACCACAATTCCTAATGGGAAATTTGAGAGTAGCTCTGCACGTCCTTTCATATCGCGATTTATTGGATGGCGTGGAATATCTGTCCCGCGCGGCACGTTTTAAACGGAGCGAAGCGTTGCAGAGCGAGTAACACACAAGTACAGCAATAGCGGTGAGAAGAGTCGTCAATCGTCAAACTCTGATCTGCAAGTGAATGCGTCAGCTTTTATACCTGACTGGTGGAAAGTTCCAGTGTAATCGGTGGTGCCGGCGTGTTTTCCAGAAAGTACTACGCAATTGGCGTCACCCATATAATCCGATTACAAAAAGCTTTGGTGACAAGAGCCAGCGGATAGAACTATCGATAACATTCGATACCTTTCTGATACAAGCAGGCGCGTCATGCATCGATCGATAACGTTTAACACTTGTCAGCGGATAAAAACCAGCAACGGAAGAAAGATAAAAGAAGTGAAGAGATGACGGCCTGTACCCTGGCGCCATCTCTTAGCGATGATCGCAGAACACGTCGTGCATGGCACCACGGTTCGCGAACGAGGCGGCGCTACGCTTTTCTTTCATCCTTCACTGTTGTGCTCATTCGTTCGATTACGTCGAGGCCGCCGCCGACGCTCACAGCACGAACGGGTCATAGAGAGCTGCGCTCTAAACTTTAGACAACGCACACCACTAAGTGTAGCAGTTTACTTACTTGGGTGCTTTTCCCTTCAGTGTCTGTAGAATGCTCTTTGAACTCGCACAATCACTCCTAAAAGTGACTCAACCTGTCCAGCTGTCCAAACTGAAACGTGCCAGGCATCTCAAGTCACTGGCTTGCCCGCAAGGAATTCATAAGAGCGTTATATGCCGCTTCTCGGTGCAAGCGTCCGTGGCGTAATGGTTTCTACGTCGGGCTTCTGTGCTGGGAGTCCTGAGCTCGAAAGCTTCCGGCGGAATGATATTTAACATGGTTATTACCTATTTATTGCAGAGTATTTCGTTGAAAATGACGAATTTACAAGTTCGAACAAACATTTAAAGCCATGACGACGAAGCTTAGGCAAATTCATGTACTTCCCATGATTACCATGCTCGATTATTGCAGCTCCCGTAGGAATTGGCTCCAGAGTGCCGGCTAGTAAATATTGCTTGAAACTATGTATTGTATGGTTTCTTAGCTTGTCACGCCAGGTGTCAGCACAAACTGGTTCGCTTTGCCTCCTCATAGAGGGCGCGGGTGTTTTGAGGTGCGGACATGGAACAACGTAAGGGAGGGTAACACATACAAAGCTCCACTGTAAAACTTCTTTGTTCACAAAAAGGTACTTTCCACCTCAGCCGGGACGACTTCCGTCACAGAATAGAGGCAACCAAGGGACAATATCGCCGTTGGGGTATAAAAGGAAGCAGAGCTATTTTATCCGTACTTTTAGCAGCCTTATTTTTCTTTATGTTGTGTACTTGCCCAATCAACAAAGAATTATTGGGAAGTGGCCGTTGGTATAGTTGAGGGCGTGACTTTCACAAGGTGTCTTCCGTGCGCATCTAGGGTTTATGGCGCTGAGCGCTGACGAAATAAAGTCAACACAAAGGGCAGCAAAAAATAAATGCCACCCACGTTCGAAATAGGAATGGCGTGTTCTTGTGGTATACAGAAATTTCGAGGACGGGGAGGGGGTCTAGAAGTGCGTTTACTACCCTCTGGCTACGCCACTGAATACCACTGCACAATCGGATACAGGTAGGATCACCCAGCTCAGGCATGTTTTGATGTTACACTTTTAACAATAAATCATAGTCGTCATGGCATGAGGCGGGTAATATGGGTAATAGAGCAAAGTTTGGAAGGCATTGTCCTACATAAACGAAGATAAACATTGATGGTGGTCTGTTCAATTTGGTGCCTACATCACAAGCTGGTTATGAGGTTGTGATGCTGAGAATAATTTTGACCACTTCGATTTCCCGAATGTGCAGCCTATGCGCTGTAGAAGGGAGCATTTCTTGTATTCCGCCTTCATCGAAATTTGGTCGAGGCGGTTGTCATCGAGTCCATTACCTTGTGCTTGGCCACGCCAAACAATAGTGGCTGAGAAGCAATAACACGGGATAATGAAAGGTGTTGGACTGCGACAGGCATTGTAATTAATTGAGCCCATAACTGGAAGTCTTATAAAACTAAATCACCGGTACCAAAGAAAAGGAAATCAAGTCGGTACGATAGTGACAGTCGATGACGACAAAAAATTTGGCACTGTGGAAAAGTTGAAAATTTTCACATGCGTATGACAGAGCCGGCCGACAGGAGCAGGACAGGGCTGAGCTGACATGTCTGGATCATATATTGTGCTGTAGTAGCTATTAAATAGGCTCAGAATATTGCTTATTTACCGAATGCTCTTTAATGTAGAGCCACATCTCATGCATTATATGCCCCTGTTTAGGAATCGCAAGAGTCATGGGGGCCGTGATGGCCAAATACTCCGCCGAAGGGTCAGTGTGTGTTCTGGCTTTGAAGTCTCTTTAAACTCGGCGGAACTTCCTAAAGCGATTGCAACTCGAACGCAATAGCCCCACGTACTGTTGGCACATTCTTTTTCGTTCTTTTTTTTTGGCGGCTTGAGATGCCACTCCGAGCCTGCAACTAGTGGCAGGCTGTAATGTAATTTGAACATGGTTCCGTGAGTAAAGATCCGCGATGATCTTGCTCAATACCACATCACCAGGTCAGGCGTGGAAGGGGGAAAGGGGCGGGTGCTCGCCTCTGGAAACAGAGGGCTTGACATCGACGAGGAAGCGTTCGTCCTGCCCTGGACATAAAAAGTAGACCGATAACGGTTCTTGCTTTCTTGATCAGGAAGGTAAACTTGGGGCTTTCAGGAGAACGGGAGAACTTCTTACGCGGTCCGCAATACGCTCTCCTCAAGCCCCGTAACGCTGGTCTCACAGCCCTTATATATCTCGTGTAAATGCACTAAACAGATTAAATTTGGATAGCAGTATGTCAGCAACAGCGTGTCAACATATACCTGTGCATATTTATTACCGGTTCATTGCTTTATTCTGCAAAGATAACGCGGAAATATTGTCGTTCGCATGATGCCCGAATAATGAATGCAAGTGATAATTTAATACTTCTTCCTAAAGCCAGCAAAACACCTAGACTCTTTAAACCTTACACACACATGGCATAAAACAGACTCCATTTTGCTCATATATAAAATTCTGCACAATTATGCTACTCCCATGGGATCGTTGAAACTTAGCATTGTATAAAGTGACTCTAAATAGGTAGAAAACGATGGTTTATGCATTTCTAAGCAACATTTATTTCGCTCACATATGTTAATCTATTTCCGAACATCAGTCCTAAGATGACCGATTTCCCTCTAAAGAAAACGTGGTGACTGATCTGATTCTGCCAGTGACCTTGTGAAAGGACTACCATAAATTTTGAGCACTTCTACTAACAGCTTCGCTGTTATAATTATTTGTGTTACGAAAATTCTCGTACAAAATGCTATGGTGGTGTAAGGTCTTCAAAAAAATTTGCATTGATGCAGTAGTTTCTTTGTTTATTTAGCAATCCAGAGCTCTTGAACACCACGAACAATGCAAATGCTACTAGAAACGTTTCCAATGTTGGCTTTGGATACCTTTCGACACCCGGGTTTCCTTCGCTGTAAAAGCTCCTAAAATGAGGATTTTTTTATTACTATTTATTGTAAGACGGCGGTTTCATCCGGCAACCGAAGCTGCGACCTCGAGAACGACTGAATATCGTAGCCACGTAACTATATGTTACTTAAGCTGAACACTGCCCACCTGGGAAACCGATAAGAAATGAATCTTTCTTTTTTTCGCATCAATTCCGCATACAACTGTTTTTATATTGGTTAATGGTTTAGGAGATTTTTGATGAGAGATCGTAACCGCGTTTTGCACATAGGAAGAGTGTCCAACCATCCTTTTTTTTTTTCGCAGAACGGGTCAACTCTGCTGCTGGGAGATATCATCATTCAGATAGCAATTGACGTAAGTACTTTTTCGAGCTACGGCACCAGTCGGTCATGACAGCAGCGAAGTAATGCTCGCCCTGTGGTAGACAGCTTGACATATCGCGCTCCATTCCATGTTCACCAACAATACAGAACGCTAACTGAGGTAGTGTACATTAGTTTTTCTTGCTCTTGAGCTAGATTTCTTCATTCTATTCGTCTTCCTTAAACCTACCTAAATCTCACATGGGTGTATTTTCAAACAAATATTATTCTTGTTTTACAGTAAAGACAAAGCGAAATCACAAGCCGATTTCCCCGATTATTTATTCGCTGATATTCCTTCAAGAGCTGTTTCCATGACAGCGCAGAAATTTTATTGCTTTAGTGAGGTAAAGCATCTGAATTTACCATACCCTCATTAACAAATAATAGATTAAATGTGGCTTAGCCTAATTTATACCTCATAGTGCTGCAAATGAAAAATTCGTTCCCTTCGAATGTTTCCGTGAAGAGTCTGTTTCTTTTTTTAGAATTATGGTTATATTGGGACAGCCTGGAAGACGATCCTCGTGTAAACGGTATTGAGTGAACAGGAGACAAACATCCCAACATGTGCTCCATTGGACATGTTTAACTATATCACGGGAGCACTCACCGTAATCAAGTTTAGCGCCTTGCGACGGCCATAATCAGTGATAGTTGCAGAAGTACCCGTAGGGAGCAGAGGGCACTCTCCAGTGCAAGCGTCGTCTCCTGCCCCGTCCCCTTCAGAATGACGCACTCCCAAACCTAGTGCTTTCGCACTACTTTAAAATATGACGATGTCTGTACATGCAGCATGTAATGTGTACTAGCGTAGGCAAGATGTTTTAGCTTGTTTGCTCATTTTACAGGCAGCCACGATGAAGTAGAATTGGGCAGCGGGGTCATATATTCTTATCCTTTATGAAAATAATCTACCAGTTCAAATCCAGGGAAAAGAGGGGGAAAGTGGGAGATGTAAATACAAGACAATGAGTAAAAAGTGAGAGCAAGGCGAAAGCAGCAGCCAATGTTTTGACAAGTTGACTCGTCTTCTTGGAGAAGACAAGTCCACTTGCCGAGACGTTGGCTCCTGCTTTCACCCCCTTCCCGTTTTGCTCATCGTGTAGCAATTGAGATAAGGACGCATACATCGCGCTTATGTTCTCACGTACGAAATGCTTCTCATCGCTCAGATATCACTTTCTTTCTGTAAGAGATTAGGAACCAACTCGTAGTATTTTATACTCAAAACAGTCCGACCTCAAGTTGTCTTCAATCAAGGTCACACGTAACAAAATTGTAGAGCGTGTAAAAAGCCTAATTTCACCTTCTGTCAATGTGCAGCACCACCCGCTACAAATTGGCGCTTTAATATCGACTGCAGATGCCAAGAAACTCGTGAAGACAGAATTTTTGAGACTGTAAAAGAAAAAAAAAGAATATCGGGGCGATGTAGCGGTAAACGTGAGGTGAATGTATTAAGATTACGTCGCACCTCACTGAGTGCCCTGATCAATAAGTTCCCGGTTCACCACATTTCGAAGTGATCGAGAGCTCATTCGACACAACTCCTGCATTTTCGAAGAGCAAGGTGCCACTGGTGGTCGTCCGGAACATACCACCATCAATTGCATCATTGTATGCGCGCGCACTCACGCACGCATGCATGAAGGCACGCACACGCGCGCGCGCACGCACACACACACACACACACACACACACACACACACACACATACACACACATTGCTAGACTGTAGCCATGCCTACGCGAAGAATAAGCTGGCTCCTATCCTTCTCTTGCATTGCAGGTGAGGGAGAGCGCGTTATGTAAATCCTGCTATGGAACATAATTCTTGCCCTAACGAAGAGACGTCCCCATTTGAAACATTGGCCCCAGGGCTTACGTCGGCATATTCACGAATGGACTGATTCATATTCGCTCTACACAAATTTCATAACAGAGAGACGGAGCTTTAATAAGCGACGAGGGGTGTGTGTGGATACGAGTGTGAACGGAATTGAATTTTGCCGAGTGTGACTGGATGTAGGCATGCTAGTGAATGAGCGCTGGTGTGTGGGAAAGAAGGCGATATGAGCGCGATCGGTTGCGACTTAAGCCGAATGAAAGTGACTACGAACACGTGTGAGTACTGGTGGTCATGGGTGTTCGCGATTAGAAACTTGAGTCAGAGCGGACGAGTGTGAGCACACTTGAATGTGAGCGATTACCTAGCTTTAGTAGTGTCATTACCCGTGAGTATGAGTGAGTGCGTATCTTGCGTAAGGAACAGTGAGTACGTATCAGTTAGCATACATCACCCTAATGTGCATGTTCATATCTTGGACACAACTATTGTCACACCACTCTTTATAATTTCGTTATGCATCTCACTGGGAGTCTCTTCCTTGCTTTATTTCTGCTGAGTTGTGCTATATCTTAACTATGTATTAGCCACACCGTTACGGTTGCTGAAATACGTTACGCTATTTATGCAGGCAGCATGGAGAGAGCTCTACTGCCGGGATAGTAGTACCATCTTTATTATCTTCTCGCCACAAGCCAGAAAAAACATTGGAGATATCACGTAGTTGAGGCCAATTAAATGGCATACAACTTCCAGATGCTCTCTTTTTTGTCCCATTCGCAGGTCTTTTGGGAATATTGCCGCTCCACACTAACTCAGAGCACAGATTATTTTCTTACCATTTGTTTGTTGCATATGTTTTTTGTTTGGTGGATGGGTTTCGCTTTTATTAATTTTATTAAATCTGCGCAACAACGTTTTGGGCTTCTAAATTAATCAATAAGCTGGGTTTGGCCCTCTCCGTAGTAGTTGAACATATATTGATCATTCCCACATGTAGCAGTGCGAAATCTGTAAAAAAAAAATGAAGTGAGGAGCGTTTCCTGTACCAGACACAGAACATTTGGTTCGAATGACAATCATACCGGCCTTTGTTTGTGCAGGTATTCGTCATCTACCGCATAGGCGTCTTCTCCGACAGGATGGGGTAGTAGGCACTGCGGTGAAAGGGCAGGCCTGCGAGAGTGCCAGAGGCCAGTGGCACACGAGTTGTGCTTCTCGATGCAGCTGCTTGTACAGCATTGTACATTGTATGATATCATTGTACTATAAATAAAATTTCCTATAATAGCTTTCCTTTCAACTTCTGTTTTTAGGAATGTTATGTAAGGAACGGGGATAAGGGGAACGAAGTAGTCATGTTTTCACAAGTCCCAATCACGTAAAGGAAAGCGACAAGCACGTCAAGGACGAGATTGGTTGAATTAGCAGTTTTGATTGAAATGTCGACTTGTGAAAGAAATGAAATTAAAAGTGGGCGACAATAGAGGGGGGAAAAACAGGAACAGCGCAACACAGGACGAGCGAGTAGAGATCACAGGACGAGGACAGGTAAAGAGGACAGGACAAGGACAGGTCCTGTGCTCTTTACTCGCTCGTCCTGTGTTGCGCTGTTCCTGTTTTTATTCTAAGGATGAAGATATTTTCTCTCATACAATGTTGTGCCCATGGACGCCTCACTAAAACATGAGAAATCAGCAGCAGGCATTTGCTCCCAAACACTATCGCGGAGCTTCGCTATCCGTCTTCCCTATTACACTCCAATTTATGTCGCTATAAAGTACAAATAATTCACTATTGCACCGTTCGCTACACTTTTTTATTCCACATCGTGTTAAAGAAATTCTGCTTTTGTGTGTACCTGGGGCATTGTGGACAAACAGTTAAACAGATGGCATACCGCTTGGCAAAGGCAGCGCTTGGTGGGCCAGTGAGTTTCTTTTTGCCCAGCCTTACTTTGCTAGCGGTGACAAGATTCTGGTGGTGACAAGTCCTAGGTAGAAAAAATGAGCGCCTTCTTGCTGCACCGGATTACGAACACCTACCGTTCCCCTGGAATGTTCGGACTTGTCCCTCTCGGTAAGGCGAAGTTTTCATTGCATTATTAGGATGTCGAATACCGCAACTTGATCTGTGCATGAGTACTTGTGGGATCGCACCATCGACCCTTTGTGCATCATGTGGCGATATAGAATCACTGGACTATTTCCTCTTATTTTGTCAAAAAATATATCTCCCAAAGAAAGACCTATTTAGAATATCTCCTATCTATCGCCTGTGGGCCTCGATTTCTAGGTGATTAGCGTTTTATCTTTTGGGGCAAGTACCGTTGGCTGCGCCCCAAAGGAAGTGTGTCAGATATTACACGAGTGCGTGATTGCGAGTGGGAGCCCCTCATGTTAAGCACATTTTCTTCATTATTAACACTAAACCGCCCTATTAACATACCATAGCATCTTCCAGATAATTCGCATCGCCACTATTGAAGCTACGGAAACAGAAAGTAATTTGCATTTACTATTAATGAAATATGAATATTACAGATCCATAAATTAACAGAAAGCAAGAAGTTGATATGTTGAGAATCATGGCATATCCCCCCCTCGTGTGTGATGGAGGCTCCATCAGGATCACGAATCCACAGGCTGTCCAGAAGGCACTCAAGGCCACGTCTAACCACTTCCAGACCATCACTGGTGTGCGAGCGTTCGGACGGGGAGGTATAGTGTGTCGTTCACCCGACCAGACCTGTGTAGAAGACCTCTTGAAATGCACTTCATTCGCATCCACCCCGGTGAGTGCTTTTATTCCGCCTCACCTTGCGTGCACCAAGGGTCTTGTACGGGGCGTAGACTCCCGATTAAGTCCTACTGAAACCCTGGACAAGCTATCCTCAGCAGGCGTCATTGCCATCTACCGTTGCAATCGACTAGCCAATAACGAGAGGGTTCCGACAGAATCTGTCATTGCAACGTTTGTGGGCACATCATGTCCATCTGAAATAAAGGTGTGGCCTCTTGTGTTCCGTGTGGAGCCGCTTGCGTCACGTCCAATCCAGTGTAAGAATTGTTGGAGATTCGGGCACAGTGCAGGAGGATGTAAGTCTAGCTTGCGTTGCCGCACCTGTGGGGATGGTCATTCTTCAAGTGACTGCTCTACTCAATCTCAAAAGTGCTGCCTCTGTGGGGGAGAACACCCAGCAGACTATTCGAACTGCTCAGCTCGCGCTCAAGAAATACAAATTCTTGAAATAATCGACCGCCGTCGTTGCTCCCGAAGAGATGCAATTTCAGTTATCAAAGACAGGGCCTTCGGATACTCTGGTGTTACAGCGCGCAACACTCCGAGCATGGATCTTAACCTCTCAGAAGCAATTGACTCTGCTGTGGAAAAAGCAATGGCTAAAGCTATGGATAAATTGATATCAAGTCTTTCTGATTGCTTAGCGCAAATCATTTCCAGTCAAATGATGCAAATAATGCAGCCAACTAGGACACCAATGCAGTGCCCAGTATCTAACGCCACACCTCGAACGCCTAGCAACGAGGTAGAGACGCCTTCCACAGTTGCAGATTATTCCACAGACACTACTTCGCTAGTCCAAACACGTGAGGATGAGCCCTCTTATTCAGACACTGTTATTGTCACAGACATGGAACTTGACACTCGAGCTCCCAAACGTATGGGGTCCCCAATTTCAAAAACGATGAAACCAAAATCAAAAAAGAGTCAACCAACTCCTGTGCTTACAGAAAGTATTCTAAAGGCGGCAGTTGCCGCTGCTGTGCGTTCAACACCATTGGACAGTTGAAAGTGCTGCAGTGGAACTGTCGTTCTATATTTTCAGCTTCAACAGATTTATATTGCCTATCTATTCAATTCAATCCAGATATCTTACTTCTTCAAGAAACGTGGCTTTCACCAGAGAAAAATTTTCATTTAAAAGGTTTTCGGTCCTTCCGATTAGATAGAGACTCGCGAGGTGGAGGATTAATGATACTTGTTTCCAGCAAGATTTGTCACAAGGCAAAAATTTCTTTTCAAATCATGGACTGTGACTGTGAAATTTTGGCCATAGATTTATGTCTCCCAGGATACCATCCATTTTCAATTATAAATGCTTATTTCCCCAGCGGTGTGCAAAGTACGCGTCAACTTGATAGGGCTGTGGCTGCATGTAGAAAAGAAATTTTGTTTGTGGAGGATTTTAATATACATCACGTGTCGTGGGGACAAAAAACAGATTTGCGTGGTAAGCGACTTTGGGAGTGGACCATTGATAGTCACCTTTCATGTCAGAACACAGGACAGGTAACGTTTGTTAGAGGACCCTTCCGTTCAGTGTTAGATTTGACATTTTGTAGCGCTGGCATCAAGGTTTTGTCGTGGGTAGCGGTTGAATCAGCAACCAACAGCGATCATCTTCCTGTGTCATTTGAAATCAATTGTCAAATACAATCTTTAGATTACCAGGCATGCACATTTATGGACCATACAAAATTTAAGACTTTCTTGCGTTCTGCCGTTTCGAAACTTGCCAATGCCAATGATAAGGAAATCGCTTCAACCATTTGCTCAATTCTAGAGGATTCCCGGAAGCAAGCTGAATTTGTCATCCCTTCGGCTAAAGGCACAGCTTGTCGCTGGTGGAATAATGAGTGCACGCGGGACTATAGAAAAAGAAAGGCCGCTTGGAAAATGCTTCTGCATAATCAGTGCCCGACCAATTGGAAAAATTATCAGTTTTATGCTGGTGTATTTAAGCGTACTGTTAATCGAGCCAAAGAGGAATACGATATTAGACATTACGATTATCTATCTAATTCAAAAAATAAGCGTGCTTTATTTTCATTCCTTCGTGCTAGAAAGGTGCTACCAACACCCTTAACATTAGATTCAATTGTTTTGACCCCGCAGGAACTGAGCGCCTCCCTAGAAGGGATTGCCGAAGGCTTAGAAAATCGATTTACGGCCAGGCTTCCGGCTATTCATTCTACATTAGGTCCTTGGGATGACTTTACTCCAATTTCCTTAGCTGAACTACATGAGACTTCACTACGTTTACCGAATTCAGCCCCTGGCCCTGATGGCGTCACAAATGCAATGTTAAAAATACTGTTACAGGAATCGCCTAGCGTTCTTTTAGACCTGGTGAATTATTCAATTAAATATGCATGGATTCCGTTGCACTGGAAGCTTGCCAAGGTAATATTGATGCTTAAGAAACAAGAAGGAAGGTATGTATTAGAGAACATTAGGCCCATTGCGCTTACATCAAACGTAGTAAAATTCATTGAGAGGCTTCTTCACCGTCGCATCATGAAATTTATTAATGATAATTCCCTTCTTAGTCCCTGTCAGATTGGTTTCAGGGCTGGCTGCTCCATCTGGCATGCCCACGTCGACTTAGAAAGCCGAATACAACTCGCTCGACGTCATAAGCAATACGCTGCCTTAGTGACGCTCGATATCGCTAAAGCATACGACACTGTGGAGCACACAATATTGATCAATCGGTTAACTTCCTGTGGTGTTCCTGGGTATATAGTAGCGTGGATTCGGTCATTCTTAGGTGAAAGAGAATTCTATTGCTACGAAAGCGGCGTTTCTTCTTCTAGACACAAACAAACGAGAGGCGTACCGCAAGGCTCAGTTCTTTCCCCGGTACTTTTTAATATTCTCATAAGCACACTACCTTGTCATCAAGAAATAACTACTTATGTTTATGCAGATGATATTGCGTTTTTTGCATCTGCAAACGACATCCACACGCTATACCAACGACTGCAAACTTACCTTTATGATCTGGAGAGGTGGTTAGATGCTAGTCACTTCACCCTTAATGCCAGCAAATGTGCTGTTCTCGTATTTCCGATACGTGACATAGTGCACATTTCATTGTCCTACCACCTTCAAGACATACCACAGGTGGAATCTGTTAAATACCTCGGAATTATTTATAACGCCTCTCTCAACTGGCGCTCACACATAGCTCATTTGACTGGGAAAGGTACCCGTGCAATTGGCATATTGCGTAGGCTGAGCAGTCGTCGAATAGGATTGAGAAGAGATACACTCCTAATGATATATCGCATGTACGTTCGCCCTGTATTAGAATTTGGTTGCGTGCTCTTCTCTGGAGCTCCAGCCTACATGTCCCATCCTCTAATCCTCTTAGAAAGAGAAGCATTACGTCTGTGTTTAGGTCTTCCTAAATTTGTTGCAAATTCTATTCTTTATCTAGAATCCCGTGTTCCGCCACTTTCGTGCAGGTTCCGGCTTTTGACGGTGCAGACGTTCTTAAGGATTTACGAATCACCACTGCGCCATCCCCAAATAGTCTTTATTTCACAACCTGCGTTGTTTTTCGGTGTCATCTGGCCGCGACTACATAATCCGCAAATTATATTTGTGCAAAAATTACTTGACTCTTTGGGCGTGCGCATATGCGATGTTCTTCCTATTACCGACAGAGCTGTTGCCACGGATATTCAATTTGATGACATCTTTCCTAATCATGCAAAATTACTTCCACACCGTATTCTAGACGGTATATTACAAGATCACCTGAAAAACCTTCAAACAAACGTTATAATTGCTACAGATGCTTCACAATGTGAAGAAAAGTCAGGTGTAGGAATTTTTTCCCCGATTCTCGATTGGACATTTTCTCTTCGGCTGCCAGATTTCATACCGATTTTTTTAGCCGAATTCATGGCCGTGGTGCTGGCATTACGCAAATTAGGACCAACAATTACGTCAGCCGTGATAGTCACTGATTCTTTATCATTGTGCTCATTCCTTACTGATTCTAGTGATTCTCGCGTGATGAGGACATTTCAATCATTGGTACCTGGTTACTTGAGAAGCGTGCGTTTGATTTGGGTGCCTGGCCATAAAGGACTAATCAATAATGAAATTGCAGACTCTCTAGCCAAGGCACCGATAAGTGGCCCGATTCTTCCTTGCTGCCCTTTGACTGCTTATGTTACTGCAGCTAGATTTCGCAGGAGTATCATTATACAGTCAGTATCAGGCTCCGCAATTACTAACTCTGCGGATTACGGACATCTCCTGCACCCTTGGAACAGAGATTTTTGCCGAACACGGAAAATTGAAGTGGCCATCACGAAGCTGCGCTGCCGTATACCTGCATTGAACTTCTACCTCCACAGGTCTGGTCTGGTCCCCTCACCATTATGCTCATTCTGTGGCGAAGCGGAGACAATCGACCATTTCTTGTTGTCTTGCAGACGTTTTTCTATTATAAGAAAACGACTACTCGAAATCCCGCTTCGCTCTATTGGTCTAACTTTATCAGTGCCTGTGATCCTATCTTTTGGAGCCTCCATTGTTGGGTTCAGCAACAGAAATGTTTGCTTGGCGATGCAAAATTACCTCATTGAAACCAATCGATTTCCATGTTAGATTGATCGTTCTCCCTCCCAACCATAGTTTTTTTTTCTTATCTTTTATTAATTATTATTGTTATTATTATTATTATCTTATACCCGGTTTTCATCTGATTATTTCCTTTTTTCTCCAAACACAAAACGTTTACTTTTAAACTCACACGCCCAAATTGTTAACTCCCTTGTTATCATTATTATTTTTAGGCACCTAATTAAACCGCCCGATTCTTGGCCAATCCCCCACTGTGGGTATGTGCCACGGCCACTAAGGACAACAACAACAACAACAACTTCCGTAGTGGGGTGAGCAGCATTCCTGTGGCGCTGGTGCCTCTGCATGGAGGAGCCATCCGGCTCAACAACCCGAAGGCAGTGCAGGCGGAACTTCAGGCGGCAACGCATCACTACTTGCACATCACTGATGTGCGACAGTTTGGCAGAGGTGGGATTGTTTGCCGTTCGCCAGACCAGGCGTGTGTGTACGACTTACTTAAGTGCTCATCATTTGGATCGATGCAAGTAAGTGCCTTCATTCCCCCACATCTTGCCTGCACTAAGGGAATAGTTCGTGGTGTAGACTCCTCCTTAAGTCCGACAGAGACCCTAGAAAAGCTCTCCGCGGCTGGAGTAATTGCGGTTTACCGGTGCAACAGAATGGTGGACAATACACGCGTCCCTACTGAGTCAGTAATTGCCACGTTTGCAGGTACGTCTTGCCCTTCAGAGATAAAAGTCTGGCCTCTAATATTCAGAGTGGACCCGCTTGCCTCGCGTCCATTACAATGTCGAAATTGTTGGCGCTATGGTCACAGCATGGGTGGTTGCAAATCCAGCCTTCGTTGTTGCGTCTGCGGCGGGAGCCATTCCGCTAGTAATTGCTCGGCCGAGTCGGACTCTTGCTGCCTCTGTGGTGGAGACCACAAAGCTGATTGCTCAAACTGCCCTGCGAGAACTCAAGAAGTCCAAATAATGGAGGTTATGGACAAAAGGCGCTGCTCGCGTCAAGAGGCAATTGCGGCGGTAAAAGAAAGAGCCCATGGTTATGCGAGTGTGACTGCACGAACCCGAGCTGTCGTTGATGGAAGCCTGTCAGAGGTAATCGCACAAGCTATTGAAAAGTCTATGGCTAAAATTATGGAGCGCATAGTAGAAAGCGTCACAGAATGCTTCAATGGACTGGTTACCTCAAAGTTAGAAAAATTATTACCGAGTGTTCCTGCCCTGCCATCATGCTCTGACATGAATGCTTGTTTAACCCACTCTCAGGAAAATGGAGCAATTGCGTCCGCAACCCATATAGAGCACGTCAGGTCTGCCGCAGGTACCTCAAGCAAGGCAACTAATAGCCCAGACAACCCTGATCATCCAGATACCTCAAACATGGAAATTGACGTGAGGGCACATAAAAGGAGGTGTTCTCCCCTTGAGGCTACCACTTCCCACTCAGTTAGTAAATCCAAGAAAATCCTCCCTGAAGTCAACCCGAAAGGTAACATATTGGAGGAGGCTGTGGCCTCTGCGGTGCTCTCATCACTGAAAGGTAGATGAGGGTATTGCAGTGGAACTGCAGATCAGTATTCGCTGCTTCTACAGATTTAAACGTTCTATCGTCTCAAATTTCTCCAGATGTAATTTTACTGCAAGAAACCTGGTTATCCCCTGAAAAACAATTTTCTCTGCGCAATTTTAGGTCCTTTCGCCTAGATCGCCCATCTAGAGGTGGGGGACTGATAATTATGGTCTCAAGCAAGTTTTGCCACAGGGCAAATATATCATTCCAGCTGATGTCTCCAGAATGTGAAATTCTAGCAGTAGAAATTACTCTCCCTGGCAGTAGGCCTTTTTCATTAGTCAATATATACTTTCCCTCGGGTGTGCAGGATACACACCCACTAGACTCGGTTATGGCGAAATGCGGTAAAGATATAATTTTAGCAGGTGACTTCAACTCTCATCATGCATCATGGGGATCCAGGACAGACTCGTGCGGAAAGCGTCTATGGGACTGGGCAATCACAAATAACTTTTCGTGTCAAAATTCGGGATCAGTTACGTTTCTTCGCGGACAGTTCATATCTGTGCTGGATCTTACATTTCAGGTCCAGGTATTCCCACATCCGCATGGGAAACGGTGAATGTCGGGACGACAAGCGATCATTTGCCTGTTGTGTTTGAAGTGGTAGTTCCGCAGTCCACCGTGCAGGCTCGAATCCACTCTTTTGTGGATTACCGTACATTTAAAAATTGCCTGCGGACTACTTTCAAATCAATGGAAAATTCTCCATTGCAAGCCGAGGATATTTGCTGCATCATTGATACTTCGCGCAAAAGATCAGAGTTCCAGTTAAAGGCATGTAAAAACACTGCTTCTACAAATTGGTGGAATGACGATTGCTCGCGGGACTACAAGCGACGCAAGGCTGCATGGAAACAACTCATGCATAACCAATCTCCGAAAAACTGGAAAAACTTTAAATTAATTGCTGGAACATTTAAAAGAACGGTAGGTAAGGCAAAAGACGCTTACAATGTCCGACATTTCGAATTCCTTTCGAAAGCAAATAATAAGCGTGCATTATTTCGGTTTTTAAGATCCCAAAAAATGATTCCACGCCCCTTCAACTGGGAGTCGGTAGTTTTAACCACAAGTGAGAAAGCTGACTCTCTAAATGTTATCGCGCAAGGGTTAGAGACCCGCTTCGCTACCTCTCTTCCCTTCTCTCCTTACGCGCAGGGCACTTCAGAAGATTTCCAAGAGTTTTACATGTCAGAATTGTCCCAAGCCGTTTCCTGTTTACCAGCTGCAGCCCCAGGTCACGATGGAGTCACTACCAAGATGATTAAACTTCTCTTTGAAGTCGCTCCTAACGGCTTGTTTGATACCATAAATTACTCAGTAAAATATGCATGGTTCCCTCCTCTGTGGAGAATTGCGAAGGTGATTCCTCTGCTGAAAGACCAAACCAAAGGGTTTGTCCTAGACAATATTCGGCCTATTTCTCTAACATCAAATTTCGTAAAATTAATAGAAAGATTATTAAACGCACGTATGGTTCAGTTTGTAACCACAAGAGAATTATTGAGCCCCTGCCAAATTGGCTTTCGACCAGGGATGTCCATTTGGTGCGCACATATCGACCTAGAAAGCCGAATTCAGTTGGCTCGTTACCAAAAACAATATGCTGCCCTAGTCACGTTAGACATTTCTAAAGCATACGATAGTGTGGAATACCCTTTATTAATAGAAAGGATGCAGGATATTGGATTGCCAGACTACTTCGTAACGTGGACTGCAGAGTTCTTGCAGGGCAGGGAGTTTTACTGTGCACAAAGCGGAATTTCATCGGGAAAATTCAGACAAACACGCGGGGTTCCTCAAGGGGCAGTTTTGTCCCCGCTGCTGTTTAACATCCTACTCAGCTCCATTCCTCATCATCAAAATGTAAGCACGTATGTTTACGCTGATGATATAGCGTTTTTTGCATCAGCAAGTGATATTCAGTCACTGTACGAATGCTTGCAGAAATACTTATGCGAGCTAGAAGCATGGCTCGACAGTATTCGCTTGTCCCTTAATGTAAATAAGTGTGCCGTTCTTGTCTTTCCCCTACAAGACCCAGTTACTATATCCCTTTCATACTGTCACTCCACTATCCCACAAGTGGAAAAGGTCAAGTACCTTGGAATTATTTATAATGGTAATCTTGATTGGCATCCGCATATTGAACATATAACTTCAAAAGCTTCTCGTGCAATGGGGATATTACGAAGGATAAGTAATTATCGATGGGGCATGCGCAGAGACACACTCATAATGATTTACCGCATGTACATTCGACCTATACTAGAGTTCGGTTGTGTATTATTCTCCGGCGCCGCGGCTTACAAGCTACGCCCACTAGTTTTGCTAGAACGGGAAGCGCTTCGCTTATGTCTGGGGCTTCCAAAGTTTGTAGCCAACGCTGTACTCTACAAGGAAGCACGATTACCTTCCCTTGAAATGAGGTTTAAAATACTCACCGTTCAAGCGTTTATAAGGCTCTATGAATCCCCACTAAGAAGGTATCAGTCCATCTTCATCAAACAACGAGTCCAATTTTTTGGAGTCAGATGGCCACGGTTTCACACGCCACAAGTCATTGTATCGCAATCATTATTGAATCCGTTAGACGTAAATATAAATGACATAATCACGGAAAACAGCATCTCAAATTCACTAGTTATTACTTATGATGACCTATACCCAAATAATGCAAAGCAGCTTCCCTCGCATATTCTTAACGGCTTACTCCAGGATCACTTGAATCAACTCAACACTAACGTAATTATAGCAACGGATGCTTCGCAGATTGATGAAAAGGCAGGAGTTGGAATCTTCTCATCATCATTGGACTGGTCTTTTTCTATTCGGCTTCCCGACTTCACTCCAATATACCTAGCGGAATTCCTAGCTGTTGTCCTAGCTTTACGAAAGCTACAGTCTTCCAGGTCAACGGCGGTAATAATCACAGATTCTTTGTCGCTGTGCACCTCACTTACTGCTCCCGGCGAGACACACATAATGAAAACTTTGAACTCACTGACTCCAAGTCATTTGAGAAGTTTACGATTAATATGGGTACCTGGCCACAAAGGCATATTTATGAATGAGGTGGCAGACAGCTTGGCCAAGGCTTCTATCAGCGGCCCAGTGCTTCCCCTTCTTCCAACAACGGGCTTTATCACGTCCGCCAGGTTCAGAAGATACATCCTTTTAACATCTCAATCGAACCTCAAATCATCATTGGAACTACGCCACTTACAATTCCCTTGGAGCAGGCAGTTTTGCAAAACAAGACAAACGGAGGTTACATTAACGAGACTACGTTGTCGAATCCCATCTCTAAATTTTTACATGCACCGATCTGGTCTGGCAATATCCCCATTGTGCCATTTTTGCAATGCATTAGAGACGATTGAGCACTATCTACTGGAATGCCGGCGTTTCTCCTCCATGAGGAAAATGACATTAGAAATTACAGTGCGACAGCTTGGTCTGCCATTGAACACTCCGGTACTGCTGTCTTTCGGAGCGTCTGTGCTTGGGCACTCACACAGGAATGTGTGCTTCGCCTTAGAAAAATTTCTTATTGAATCAAACCGATTTCATTGATGACCATATTATTCTATTCATTCCTCCTCTATTGCCTCATTGATATATTAAAGATAATTATTTTTTTTCTCCTCTACGTAGCATGACAATCTACTGAACCGTTTCGATTTTCCCTCGCCTAAATTCATGTAACAAAATTTTACATTTTTACCTCCTTTTCTGAACACATAAAGTCTGCCCGACTCTTGGCCAATCCCCGCGAGTGGGTAAGCGCCAAACTCATCCAGGACATCATCATCATCATCACCTTCTCCGGAGCTCGCTCGAGCAGCAGAAGTAGAAGAACGTTCCACGTCCGCTGCGGCTTCCATCACTTGGCTAGGTTTTGGGTGATATTAGATTTTACTAAACTTATTTCTTGAGCTCTCATCGATTCTAACGCCACCTTCATCCTAGGCTGATGGCGATAAACTCCTCCGGCAGGAGTTTTTCCCCATAGGCGGCCTCTATTTCATCAGATGAATTACCTCTATATTTGATCATTCGCAGTGGTGTGAGCAGCATCCCGGTGGCTCTGGTTCCTTCAAATGGAGGCTTTATCCGTCTGACCAACCCCGAAGTGATCCAGAAATCTCTGCATACTGTTACCTCTTCATAGCAGACCATCACGGGTGTCAGGCAGTTCGGCCGCGAAGGTGTCATGTGTCGATCGTCAGACGAGTCCTGTGTCGCGGATTTGCTTAAGTGCTCATCATTCGCGTCATTACAGGTGAGTGTGTACATCACTGCAACACCTCGCCTGCAATAAGGGAATAGTCAGAGGTGTCGATGCTGATCTTTCTCCCGCTGAAACACTACAGAGATTCTCTGGGACTCGAGTAATTGCTGTTTACCGATACAATCGAGTGGTAGACAATAAGCAGGTCCCACAGGATCGGTGATCCCAATTTTTCCTGGAACTACCTGCCCATCAGAGCTAAAGGTGTGGCCCCTTGTGTTCAGAGTTAAACCCCTGGCGTCCCGTCCTATTCAATTCCGTAATTGCTGGCGATACGGCCTTGGTATAGCAGGGTGTAAATCAAGACAACGTTGTTGCGCATGTGGGGAAGAACACTCTCAAAGTGACTGTAGTGCCCAAGAAGAGCGATGCTGTCTCTGTGACATAAATCATCCAGCCAATTATTTAAACTGTTCTGTTAGGGCTCAAGAATTACAGGTGATTGAAATAATTGATCGACGATGCTGCTCTAGAATGGAGGCCGTAAACATTGTGAAAGAAAGGGCATCTGGCTATGCGAGGATAATAGGCAGACAAAATCTTACCACGGACCTATCACTTACTGCAACTATAGAGGCCGCTGTGGAAAAGGCAGTTACAGAAGCCGTTTCTAGTCATTTATCTCAATTGATGGAAACTACCTGCCCACCTCCACTGACAACGCAAACACTTGATCCTGAGTCCCAAACCAACCATAAAAGATCAGATCCCAATCCTTGCAATAATGATATTGAACTTTCAACTCCGTGTTCCGCGGGCCCTACAACTTGTAATATGATTAATACAGATTAGGAGACGACAGAGGTGGAACTCAATGCTCAAGCATATAAAAGAACCATGCCTCCTATTGATGAATACTCCTCCCCCGGTCCTCACTAAAAAGCTAAGAAAAGTAAGTCTACCGTTGTGTTAAAGGAAAACATTCCACAGAACGCAGTTTCGACTGCGGCACTTTCCAAAAAATAGGATCACTAAAAGTGCTTCAGTGGAACTGCCACTCTTTATATTCTGCTTCAGTAGATTTAACTTGTCTAACTTCTCAACTTAATCCTGATTTAATTATGTTACAGGAAACGTGGCTAAATCCTGAGAAATCTTTTCAAGTGAAACTCTACAGATCATTTCGATTAGACTGTCCTACAAGAGGTGGCGGATTAATTACATTTATCTCATCTAAAATTTGCCATAAGGCTAAAATTTTATTTCAACTTTCTACTCCAGAGTGCGAAATCCTAGCGATGGAGCTGGTTCTCCCGGGATGTTGTCCCTTTACCGTAGTTAATGCATATTTTCCATCTGGCATACAGGACACTAGCACACTGGATAGTGTTATTAACTCTTGCGAACGTGACATCGTAATCACAGGTGACTGCAATTCTCACAATATCTCATGGGGTTTAAGAACAGATTTGTGCGGCACCCGACTGTTGAACTGGTTGTTGGACAATCGACAAACGTGTGTAATCTCCAGATTATTGCGTTTGAGAGAGGCCGATCTTGCTCTTAACTAGATCTTACATTCTGTGGCCCGAATCTCTGCGTAACTTCTTGGTCGACTATTGATTGTTTGACAAACAGTGATTACCTTCCAATAGTATTTGACGTTGCAGGTCCTGTAACATTTGTGAGTGACCAGGCTCGAACTTTCATAAATTACAACATTTCTAAAAAATGCTTATGAAATGTTCTTTCATCTGTCTGATGCGCCTACAGAACATAAAAACCACGATTATCTGTTCCGCTTTAGAAAGTTCTAAAAAAAAGGCTCAATTTGAGATTAGATTGAATAAAAGAAATTCTTACAGTCCTTGGAGGAATGAAGAATGCGCTCGAGACAACAGAAGGAGAAACGCTGCTTGGAAAAAAATATTGCAAATACCAGAGTCCCAAAAATTGGAGTGACTATAATTTTTTTGAGCTGTCTTTAAACGTACAGTTTCTAAAGCCGAAGATGAATTTGACTGTAAGCATTTTGATTTCTTGTCTAACAATAAAAATAAGCATGCATTATTCCGTTTTCTCCGCGGTAGAAAAGTTCTTCCGCGTCAAATTAATATTGACTCTATACGTTTAAGCAGCGATGAAATGAAACAATCACCAGAAGAAATCGCGAAGTGATTAGACATTAAATGTTATTTTGTCTTGCCAAGTTCATCTCGCTTACGAAGGGCATCAGATGATTTTACAGAAATCTCCATGTTAGAACTGGCTGTATACGTGGAGCGTCTTCCTGATTCAGCTCCCGGCGTGGATGGGGCAACATCTGCTAAGATCAGAATTTTATTTAAGGGAGCTTCTGATGGCCTTTTAGCTATTGTAATTACTCAATTCGGTTCTCATGGATTCCGTCTCCGTGGAAAATTGAGAAAATCATCCCTATTCTTAAAAATCATGGGGAAGGATATACAATAACTAACATTAGGCAAATTGCGCAAACTTCAAATTTGGTTAAATACATTTAAAGAATTCTATATGCCCGTATGATTAAATTTATACAGAACAAAGACTTCCTTAGCCCCTGCCAAATTGGATTCCGACCATAATGTTCAATATGGCATGCTCACGTGGACGTAGAAAGTAGAATAAAATTAGCATGGCGACAGAGGTAAATAGGTGCTCTTGAGACATTAGACATTTCCAAAGCCTACAAAAGTGTAGAACACCTAATTTTATTAGATATATTGCGAAATCTAGAGATTCGAAATTGTTTATCAAACTGGATTGGTGATATTTAGATGGGAGAACATTTTACTGCTGTCTAAGAGGCGTTTCCTCTAGTATACATAATCAATCACGAGGTGTTCCTCAAGGAGCTGTCACTTCCCCATTACAATTTAATATTCTGATGTGTTCCATTCCTCTTCACCAAGATGTACAAACGTACGTACACACGGATGACAATGCTTTCTTCGCATCAGACAGTGAAATTCTCTGTCTATATTATCGACTGCAGAACTACCTCAACGCCATAGAAACCTGGTTAAACAAAATTCGCCTTTCAATAAACGTTAGAAAATTCTCGATATTGGTTTTACCGCTTAACACTCCCGTTAACATATCGATATCCTATCGCCTCGAGACTATATCTCAATTTGAGTCGCTGAAATCTTTAGGTGTAGTGTATGACAGTTCGCTCAGTTGGCTCGGCCATATTGACCACATAGTCAAAAATGGAGTGCGAGCAGTTGGTATGCTACGTAAGCTGTGCAACAGTCGCTCCGGAATGCGGAGAGATCCACTTTTAATGATATACAAAATGTAAATGCAGTCCAATTGAGAATTTGGATGTGTTTTATTTTCTGGTGCTCCAGCTTATAAATTAGGTCCCCTTGTTCTACTTGAGCGGAGAGCCCTACGACTGTGTTGCAGGTTACCGAAATGCGTTGCCAATAACATACTACCCCAAGAAGTCAGGTTGCCCTGAATATTGTGTAGATTTCGTTTCGTGACGGTGCAAAGAGTCTTAAAATTGTATGAATCCTCTATTACAAGATTACAATACATATTCATTTCCCAGTCTGCACTTCGGAGTACACTGGCATCGTTTTCATACACGACAGGTGGTCTTCGTACAAACATTGATCAATCCCTTAAATGTACGTCTCTGGGAGGTACCGACTATTTGTGATGTGTGAGAGAACCTGCAAATTATGTATGATGACATCTACCCCAAATAATGCAAAACTTATTTCTTATGATATATTAAACCGCTTATTACAGGACCACTTATTGAGTTTACAAGTACGGTCATTGCGACAGACGCCTCACAGTGTGAAGAAAAATCTGGAACTAGCATTTTCCCTCCCGCTGTGGACTGGTAATTTGCAATCTGGATTCCGGACTTCTTTTCCGTATTTTCGGCTGAATTTCTAGCTGTAGTTCTAGCCCTAGGCAAACTATATTCGTCAATATCGGCGGTAGTAATAACAACAGATTCTTTATCCTTATATTCCTCGCTCAAAGCTAATGGGGTCACTGACCTTTTACGTACATTTCATATTCTATTGCCTGCCCACATATATTTAATTATTTTGGTTTGGCTGCCTGGACACAAAGGATTAGTCATGAACGAAATGGCTGACACTCTCGCAAGAGCTTCCCTCAGTGGCCCTGTATTACCATTACTTCCTACAACAGCTTACCTAACGACTACTAGATTCAGGAGATATAAAATTATTCAAGACTTCTTGAACCCAGCTGTAGCTCATTTTTCAGAATATGGACACCTGCTATTCCCTTGGCCCAAAAATTCCTTTCACACCAGAAAAACTGAAGTCATCTTTACCCAATTACGTTGTCGAGTACGAAAATTAAACTTCTATCGTAACAGGGCTCGTGTGGTGCCTTCCCCTCTGTGCCCAGTCTGTGGAGAAGTTGAAACAATAGATCATTTTTTTCATATTCTGCCGCTGTTTTACTTCTTTAAGAAAAAATGTTCTACAATGAAGAATAACGCAGCTTGGTTAAAGCTTTTCAATTATAAATATCCTTTCTCTACGAGCCTCCTCTCTTGGAAAGTGCCACAGGGATATTTGCTAACCGTGGAGGAATCTATAATTGCTACAAAGAGATTGTCTCGAATTGTTTAACATTTTATTTTTGTTCATTTCCTCCAGTTGGCTTTACCAATGTTAGTATTTAATAAAGACTGCCTAATTTCATCCAAATCTTGGCCACTCCCCCACAGTGGGTGTGCGCCATCGCATAAGGAATAAAATACCATTCCATACCACTGAGTCTTTGTGGCCGTTGCAACACACTGGCGTATGTAGGTGGTGATCAGTGTCGAGCGTTGTTGCGCCAGGAAACCAGAGCCTCGGGTTCTCCTCACTTCTTGCAGGCAGGTGACGAGGCACGACCCTTGGCCTACAGTCGGGCCGCCGTCCAGGTGCAGCCAGTCCGTAAGCGCAGGAGCGTGGAACGGACTCTCCTAGAGAGATTTTGCTGGGCGCGTCTTGGGAGCCTTGCCACTAACCACTCGGCGGTCCGGGTACATGGAGGTGAGTAGGCACCGTAGCCAATGTCTAGTCTAGTCTAAGGTCGCTGCCGCTAAGGTAGCTTGGAGTTTGTAGGTTGGTAGTTTGTTAGCGCCTGCTACAATGCTTGCCTGCTTGCTCCAGATGGCCACCTGTCGGCTTCTGCACATGGTGGAGTCTAGTAGCCCCCATTCTCACTCTTCCTCAATCCACTTTCACTTCCCACTCCCTCTCTCTTGACGACTTTTCAAGTGCTCCCTCAAGGTGTCTGAATTAGGCGTCATTTTCCCCTATATATCACTATCGTAATCAACAGGAGCAACAGTAGTAAATGAACATTTTACCATGAAGCACTCACTAAAAGTACAGTGGGTACCCTTTTGGTAACCACCGTTCTTGTTACATCACAAAGGATTCCTTGTGACACATTCACCAATGCTTTGTTGGGTCCATGGTGGAAACGTGCTATCAGCGACCATCTTCGTCTTGACGCAAAGCGGGAGGAGTTGTTGCAGACGTTGCCAAGTATTACGCAGTGGCCTCTAGGGCCTCCTGTCTTCCTGCTACGTGTGGAACATCAATGACGCTCAGTTGCATCCTGCCTGACGGGCAGCAAGTTTTCTTGGTCGTGGTGCAACTGACCTACCAATTCTGACATCGTAGTCCACAAAAAACACACGTAAGAATACAGTGACGTAGAGGAAATATGCAATTCCTACTGCATCGATATTGAACCGTTATAAAGCGTCACCAGTATTGGCATGATGGCATTTGGTTGTGAACTGTTGGATTACCATTGCGGTGAATTTTTAAGGACACTGCGGCCAATGACACCGCGCTATGAACTACTGATACAAATCGTGTTCTTACGTGCTGTTTGTGCAGGTGTTCACTACGCTGGTCATGGCATTTTCTGAGCACCATCGCTCGACCAGAAACCGCGAAGTAAGCGATTCAGCAGGAGCAGCCAGTGTAATAACAAGTAAGCGTGTTGACCCTAGCGGATATTAGCGTTCATCTTGCAAAGGTAATTCAACTTTACCGTACAATCAGGCAAGGCTGTGCACACCGCCGCATAGTAAGAGAATTGTTGCGACAGCCAGCAGTCATAGCTCCGTACAAATTGTATTTTCATGCACTTGTTTCTTCCCCTTCCCTCCTTATCACCATCTACCTCTTCTCCTCTTACGTTCTCCATTTTCCCCTTCCCACATAGCGCGGAGTAGCAATTCCGAAGCATGGCCGCCATGCTCACCTTTCCTGCTTTCCAACATTAATGTATTTTTCTCTTTCACTTCGTCTGTCTCTCAAGTAGCTGCGTGACGTCGAAGGCTTTTACAGATCAGCCCACGGTGCAGTCAGACTCAGTTGTGTAGTGGCAAATAAACATCTCAAACCGTGCTCTAAAGTCACATGTACGAACGTCGCGTATGGCCGAGCTTATTTTATTTCAAGATATTTTAGTCTTGTGCTAATCCGGATACATTGTAGTCTCACCGATAACCCATAGCTCATGTGCTATAGTGTCCGAATGCAGATGCGGAAGGTCTGGTGGCAGAACATTTAGTAGAAAATGTCGCTGGCAGCTGACGAGACACTTAAAATGAAGCTTCGAGGTGTAATTCAACGACTGCTCCTTTTGATTATATAATGACTTGCTAAACTCACTCCGAGATTCGCTGAATGCCTCAAAATCAGTTTTGTTATGACCTGAGAAATCTGTAGAAGTGTTTTAATTTCCGCCTTCGAAAGCAATTTATTCGCATTACTGTTGTATGACTTGTTTTCTTTCTCAAAGAAAACTTTTTTTTTCTTCTCCGTAACAATGATAAGTTGTTCTGTGCTTTTCAATAATGTTGGGCACCACACCATGTTCACGAGACACTATGGCGTGTTTTTGCGATCATGTCACGATGTCATACACTTTCTTGTCTTTTCTTGCCTGTGGGCAGCGTCAAGTTATAAATACCAGCTGACTGTCAGCAGCTTTTTCCAAGGCCACAGGTAAAACTAAAGGAACTCAATTTCTCATAAAGGTATTCTTTACTCCGGCTACAAAAAAAAGTGCTCTGACATTCGAGTAGGCTATAATGCTGGCCACAAGGTACCTGTCAACGCTGTCTACCGCCACGATGAATTGCGCCACTCAGCAGCCGTTGGTTCATCACTTACAAAAGGGAATCTTACAAGAGTACGTACGTCAAATATTGGTGAGTGTTTAGCCATGCCTTCACGAGTGGCTACTTTTCATATTCTGTTTTCCATTCGCGTTTTTCTCTGCTTTATCTACGCTCACATCCTTTGTCACAGATACACACAAGTTAAGCCCTCTTCCGTATATTTTCACGTCTCGCAGCATGCCAACCTGCTTGGCATGCATGTAGACGTGCATAGTCTTAACCGATGTTGCATTTGCGCTCCATTACTAAGGCTTTACAATTTAGCACGAAGAAAACTGGAACCTAGCATGCCTATGTCTGTAGAGTAGCGTATTTCTGTACGTGAAGTGACAAGTGTTTGGTGTCTTGGTCAAACTTCTTTATTTCAACCGAGCTATTTGCGCAATTTGTCCCTCTTTTCTGTCAGGCACGCATACACGTAAGTAAAGATACTTTTATTTTACATTGCGTTCAGGCCAAAGGCGAGCTATCGGAGTGTTTGTTAACCCAACGTATTTTACATAAAATTACCATATTTTAATTCTCAACTTGGGGCAAAGAGAATGAACGAATACGTCGGAGTGAAGTGCAACCGATGGAGTTTTCTGAGGAATACCTTTTATCAACGATTCATTATTCAGTTTTCCAATTATTCGTGTGCGCTTTCTTGCCTACGCGGGCCCATAAACGTTTGTACGTATACGTATATGAGGGCACACATGTTGCCTGCATAAAAGGTAATTCAGTCGAGTTTTTCACGCGATACCTTAATTATTCTGGTGTGCATTGCCGCCTCCTTGATAATAATACAACGTTTAACTAAGGGGTGTGCTAATATTCGAAATAACAACGGAGTTGTCCTCCTCGTAATTTGATTGTTCTCTGATTCGAGGAAGTTGTACTTGAAGACCACAGAATCAAACCATGGTTTACTATACCGAGTCCACCCGGAAGCCGTTACATAAACTTGGGTCGATATGTGGGAAACATTATAGGTCATCGCAGTGGTTCATGCTAAAGCCTTCGTCCCACGTGTCCATACGGTCTTATCCGGCTATTATTATGACTTTACCGATTCTCCCTTCTAATCCTCATCTTTATCCAATCATACCCAGCGGTGACCCCTTTGCCAACCTCTACTCCGACAACGACGTCTAGTCCTCCAAGGAGTAAGCCTTATTCTTAGCCACATTTCGATGAGAAAATGCATAAAAATGATAAAAGGAGCTCGACGATGACGCTTCGTATTTTCTTGCGCCATGTACAGAAACACGGATACAGGAAAACAAGAACAAGTTTTGCGCATCAATCGTTAATCAGCGTTTTCCTCTGTCTGCGTTTCCTTGCATACTGCAATAAGAAAATACGAAGGGGAAGTGTAGTAGGAGGAAATGAAAAAGGCTTTGAAAATTACGCGTCGCACTGCTATCGCAAACACCAGCGACGAGCAGAGCTGGGGGAGGTTAAGGCTTCTGAAAAATCCGTGCCGTCTTCCTCTGTGGAGGGTTTCGGTTGGGACGTCGCACCATTTCAGGCGCCCGCCGCAACAGAAGCGATTTGTTGAGACGCCATACGCGTCGATGCCGTGTGCCAGATGCTGTACCGACGGGACGTGGCGGCAACCACCGCGCCTTAGCTCTGATGCATGCTAGCTTAGGCGCAGTGTACTATTGACAGCTTCTTCAAATCTGCAGAAGCGAGCATGCGAGTTTTCAATAGAGAATATTGACGTCACACCACATGTCTTCCCGCCACGCCGCTCCTTCTCCCCCGCCAGGCTCCACCTATTTTCGTTACGTCACTATGCTGCGCGATGCTATTTTTATACTCTACTTTCACTCTCTCTCAGCTCTCTTTCACCCCGCTCGATGAAGCTGCGAACGTCAAGAGAAACCCAGCGAGGTTCTAACAGCTCCACTTTAAATAACAGTAGAACTCATCTCACGATCACTGCCGACGATAACAGACAGCTTTAGAATAGCGCTTGTCGCCTTACGTACGTTGAACGTAAGCACCTTTGCGGGACGTTCCAGTGCGCGTCCTTTCAAGTCTTTTAGTTAACCTTACGGAAAAACAAACGTAAACAAAACTTCATAAAACAGGACAACGTCTAGCACCTCTTGCCAAAAATATCCAAGCCAACACGATCCATTAGCATCCATCCTGCTGTAGCTATGTGGACGCGTCTCGTTAGGCCTACGGGAGCCAGAATCGCCGAACGATCTCAGAAAATGGACGCGCTATGCGCACGTAACAAACCATTCTGGTTAGTTTTGAGGAAGCAAAAGCTCGCTACACTAGTTACTGGTGATCGACGCGAGTGAGAGCGCAGCCATCCCGAGAATTCCCGCTGAAGCGGGAGCCATGGGTGCCGCCATGTTCGACAACGCTATTTTTTAGCATCCGTAAACAATACGGACGTTAAACTCACCGAATAACGTACGTTATCATAGCGCACGTAAACCACAGAAACTCAATAGCGTTCCCAGCATGCGCAGTGAGGATGACGCTTTTATTTACGTACCTATTGCTTTTACGTTCGGTTGCAAGCGCTAAACTAAAACTGTCTAATGCGATTAGCATACGAGCGTAGGGATACACCGTATTTCTGAAGTCACGTCTATTAACGTATATAGTGGTCATTCTGTGACTTCTGTTGCATCCGATATATGCCGAAATACGCCTGTATCGCCCTTCATTGCTCTAGGCCTCGTTTGCCAATGTCGCCCATGAGCATGGTGGCATGACGACGATTGTATTACGCTGACGCAAAGATCTCGATGAAACGATGAAAAGAAATAGCAATGATGTAAGGAAGAAGGCCGTGCGACAATGATGGCATTACGGCAATGAGATGGCGATTCCTCACTTTTGACAAATGTGTAACGATGACAGCTTGGCGAAGGTGACATGAGGACAATGATATGGCGATGATTGCGTGACCACTAAGCTATGACGGCCTCCGGATGACGAGGTGGGAATGGAGAATATGGCATGACCACCACGGCATGACGACTGGTTGAGGACGGATGCATAACGACGACTCTATGACTACAACCTAAAGACTGCGACGGCACAACTGCGGCATGAGGACACAGCGATGACGACGAGTGTGTGACGAAGCTTGTATGAAGACGACGCCGTGACGACGAAAGCACGTTGACAGCGGGAGCGTGATAGCAACCTCCTCACGACGACGCAAGGACAGCGGTGGCATGCCAGTGGCGGCTTAATCGCGGTTTAATGACGACAGCTCTAAGACAATGGCATGCCATTCGGCTTGCCATCCAGCACGACCTGACCGTCCAATGCACCAATACGCCGAATGATCGTGTATGGCATGAAATAACGTCGAATAACCTTTCCACTCAGAGTGCGTCGGGGTATCGAGAAACAATCCAAACATGGTCGCCGGGCTCGTATTTCAACGTGGCGTGGTCGAAGGTTCTGATGTTGTCTGTCCATCCTTTGTTGGTTCTCGAGACGCACGCAGCTGAACTGTCGGGCTTTTCCTTCTTCTCTTCCGGAATGCTGGGGTTGACCAGGCAAAACAGCCGAGTCATCTCTTCCGTGAAAATGGCGATGCTCTCGTTCACTAGCTGTACACAGACTGCAAGCAGGGCTTTAGCGCTTTCATTGTGGGTGGTTTTATGCGAAGCATATTACTAGAGCTCAACCCAGCTCCTCAGGCGCAGCGGTGTCGCTTTCAATATCACGTGACGCCGTGACGTCACGCCAGAGGAGAAACGGGGCTCCAACTCGCGCCGTCGCTCGCGGCGTCGCCTTCAAGGCTGACCACGTGACACCGTGACGTCACGACAGAGGAGAAGCGGGGCTCCAACTCGCGCCGTCGCTCGCGGCGTCGCGGTGGTATATAAGCAGCTGCGCTTGCCTCTGCTAGACACTCACGAGGTGAGATGCCTCCTGGAGACAGCGCTGCTCGTTGGAATGAGAAGCGAAGGTTGCGGCATGCTACAGAGACTGTTTCTAGGTGGCTTTGCTACGGCGCAGCGGCTACGCGCCCCGTATCGGACGTGGTGAGCGTCGAGCAACGCAGCGTTCGGCGCGACAACGAAATGTGCGCCTGAGCAAACGCCGCACGCCTGAGCCGATGCCGATGACACTGGCTTTTCTGCGACACGAGCTCCTTAACGCTATCGCGTTAAAATAAAGGCTAGTATGCTTCGCATCCTGGGCTTAACCTTAGCTAAGCCACAGCCAGTTTTTTGTGAAGGTCCTCGCGAATTTGCTTCGAAAAACGTCCCGCGTCGCTAATGTAAACACCCCAATCTCGATCTAGGCACTCGCGACGTCTTCCAAGTCGGACACACGGAGTAGATATGCTCGGATTACCAGCTGTTGAAGGCTTGAGTGAGGTTTCCGAGTTGTCGGACGGAGCTCAGTGGAAGTTGGGTGGTTCCCTTGTTTGTTGCAGTAAGATGACTGCAGGCGATGCAAGGTTGGTCATTGGAGTAGCCGACGTGGCTGCGATCTTCCTCGACGACTCGGGTAGAAGACCAAGTTTCGAGGCCCGCTTTCGTAGTCTGCGGCTAGCTCAATGGTGAGAGGCGACGTTGCGTTGTCTTCACGATTTGAGCTTCACGTGGGCGTCACGTTGTAATGACGTTCAGGAATAAGAGGTGGCACAACTACTATAGTCGCAGAAACCATCTCTTCATTGGGTGAATTTGTACCCACAAAACAATTAACACTCAAACTCAGCGATAGCAAGGAGTACAAGAAGCGGCCATCTTAATCTCATCTGCAGGCCAAGCGCGTTGGCTTTAAGGCTCAACTACTACAAGCGATTTTCGAGCGAGAGCGACCAGCGACATGTCGCCTCGGATTTCGCATAATGACTTCCACCGGTCACACCGTAATGACGCAACAACACGCCAGCAATCAGCCCACCCACTTCTGAGTTCGATCTTGCAGATTGTGTGCCATGACCGCAAAAAATAAATAGCAAAATCAGCCATCACTTCATCCAATCGCAAAGAGGGGACAAAGTATAGGCGTGGTCTTGTGATTATTACTGATATGAGTTTTTCTCTTGACTCTATTAGTCCTCAGACGCCACCGAGAGCACCGAAAATGTTTTCCCCAGGTAGCGCCACGAAATTACATGCTGGCAGTCTGACAACATGAAACGGACTTCCCCTCCTGATGACAGCATATTAAATCTAGCTTCAACGCAGCTTGGTTAAAACATTGGCCTCGAGGTACGTTTGCCATTTCTTTACGCGGGCACGAACGTAAATAATCGAATTATAATGTAGACGGTATAATGTCATAATGTACAACGTCAAAATCGACGCCCTTTGTTTGTTCAACGACGGAAGGAGCGGAAGCGGAAGCGAAATGACGCATGCGCAGAGCGCCGAAGAGAGTAGCAGCAGACCGGCGTGACCGCGGTTATTCGAGTACAAATCACCATGGCAGACAGACGGGTGCTGGCAACATTGTTGGCAATGGAAATCCGCACTTTTAACCGGTATGAATGGGCACGTGGGACCAGTGTATCCGCTAGCCATGAACGCCTATAGATCGTGCATGCTGAAGAGGTCATGTCTCAGGCTTTGCATCGCAGGGCACTGAGTGTTACCAGAGTGGTTTCTTCAAACTGATAGTACGCTACGACAAATGTCTCAATGTCGATGGCGACTGTATGGAAGAAATAGTGCAAGGTTTGTAGTTTATGACGCCTTGCTGTGTTTGCTTTTGGCTGTAAACTTTCCATGTTAAAATTAACGGCGAACTTTTGGAACGTTCTTCGCAGATGAGTCGTTGGCGCCCACATGCATTTCAGAACGCACTACACAATTCGTGTCATGCATACAACCTGATTACACAGTGCTCAGTATCAGAAGATAATGGATAGAACCATCGGCAACATTCGAGAAACTTCGCTTGAAGAAAGTCGCGACATTCGCTGAGCCATAACATTGCAGCACGGATTGGTTCGTAAAAAAACTTTCACTGAAAGCATAAAACAATGAGTGCGCGTATCACTATAAATGCAGCAATACGCTGAGTACTTCCGAGAGCAAAGCATTTCTTATCTCTTTGCAGAAAAGCCTCCCCTAGTGTGCCAGATGACGTCTCCCAAACACGTGTCGAGTGACCCGGATAAAGTCAATATTATCATCGGTGTGCCGCCCGAGCCTGGCCTGTGCGACTACATCGTCCTCGATATTCCACAGACTCCAGACGGGAAGTACAAGAGTACGTACCCCCTTTAAGCACTACGCTCGCGATCAGCAAAAGCGTCTGCTGATATTTTTTGGCCGCGCTTTTGGTATGCAAAGAGGAACACAGCACTATTGCATAGGCTGTTGAACCATGCTTCGAAAAATCTGTTTTCAGACATTTTGCAGTAGGAACCTCATTTCTCGAAGATAAAGTCAGGGAGACACTTTATTGAAATTAATAGGTAAAAGTCAAGAGCCCGGGAAAAGTTCTCAAAACTTGTTCAGCTCCGTCCTTGGATCCTTTTGACTAAAGTATAGTCGATCTGTCAGTGAAAACAAGAGATGGTTCGTTTGCAAAGACAGCAGAGTGTATTGCTTAAACTGATCACCACTCTAGAAACCCACCTACAGCTCTTTCTTCGGGTTCGTCCCTAGAATGTGACTTGTGCCAGTTGTATTCCGGCTCTGACAGCATCTTCGGCATTTTTACGCTCGGCCATTTGGCAAAAGTGAACTTTGCCCCACGAGCTGCGCCCCTGACTCAGCGTGCCGCATCCGGGGATCGTCTTTCGGTAGCGTCTCTCAGTGGCAGATAAAAAAACAGCGGCAAGTGTAGGTGTGCGCATGCCTTCCCCTATATAACATGGGCTACCTGGAGTTTTTACTGACGCACATATACCATCAAGAAATAATTTCTTTCGAGAAAAGCGTCGTCAAAATTTATCAGGGCACCGCGAGGTTGTGTGAGAAAATCAAGGTGGCGTCAGCACCTGTTTTACGTTTTTCGATCTTATCTGCTGCACCTAGCCACCTCACGCAGTAAGAGCGGCTTTATGTTACAATGGACGGGAAAGTTTGCATAAAACTCAACTTCCATTTGATTGCCTCTTTAAAGAACGCAAGGTGGTCAAGGCTGTACCTGGAGTCCTCTTTTATAGCATCTCAAATAGTCACTTTGTTGCTTTCAGTGTTGCAGCTCCATAAAAATAATAGTTCATTTATTTGGTCACAACGGTCACAGTTATCTGCTACATTTATATTTTGCCCTTCTGGACTACCAATACATTCCGAAATTATGTCTAAAATTTTTATTCTCTTAATAAAATTACAACGATTATACCATAAACGAGATAATTTCGGAACGTATGGGTAGCCCAGAAGGGTAAAATTCGGAAACCAAGAAAACAAAATGCCAGCAGATACGTTGCGGCTGACGCTTAACCTGCAGTGATCGCGGCAACCATTTGCTGCCTCCTACGTAATTATGAAAGAAACTTGTAACAATCGCTATCGAAAGGCTGTAGCTGTTAAACGCGCATATTGATTCTTGCCACTTTAGCCCTTACAATTGAGGGCTTCTTGCAGTCAACGTTGATATACCTGTGATCTCATTGACGTGTTCTGTGAAAAAAAGTGTTCACACTCCTACACTCGCACACATACTCACACGAGAGGAAGAACAACGACACAAAAGCCTAGCTACAACCTCCTCCATCGCCCCCCCCCCCTCATATACAGGCACGCATTCACATTCGAGAATGAAAGAAATGACTACAAAAATTAGTAGCTGGTTTGCAATGCTTTGTTTCATGGCTACGTAGGACCGATTTCGACGAGCTGGAACAGCTAATCGATGGCCACAAATTGAGGCAATAAAGAAAGAAACTGCAGACTTATCAAATTGAAGAGAAGCGTAAAGAGTGTCTAGATCTGTCTTGTGTATTGTTAGGGTCGTTTTAATTGTTTTCTTTGGCTGCTTGCCATGAACATGTGTGAAGGCAACAGCAAGAAAAGCGGCCAATCTAAAAAAATTGACGAAGAAATCGAAGCCGTGTACATACTGGATCTTTCTCGCGGCTTCGCATGCGGAAAGTAATCAGTAAGCTGATACAGCCTGGGTTTTCTATTAATGTAACCTGTTGAACTAAATATTAGGTTACGTAAGATAGATAGATAGAATTTATTGAGAGGAAAGACAGAGAGGTCAACCTGAGCTAGCGCGCTCTATTCTGCTGCTCTGCATTGGAGAGGAGGGAACTGGACTTAAAGTGCTCGGATGGGTGACGATGATAAGAAATATGATGAATGCTTATGTAAGTGAGACAGTGGTCCTACTAGAGCCGCTCGTGCACAGTGGTCCTACTAGAGTTGCGTGCATTGAAGTTGCAGTATCAGGCTATGGGCCGAGGATAGCGTCCTCCGACAGTGGTTGCCAGCGAACGTTGGCTAGGTAACGTTTCAACACCCTGCACTCGACTACATATGCTGGCCAATCCCGCACATGTGTTCCAATGTTTCACGCGTCTGGCAATGCTCACAATCAGGGCTGTAATAATATATATATATATATATATATATATATATATATATATATATATATATATATATATATATATATATATATATATGTATATATATATATATTTGTTACGGTTAATGTTAAACCGGCTTTGTTTAAGGGACGAGATTGGTGGTGAAGTCAAGATGGCGTCCCGAGGCTGCACGCGCTAACGTCTTCTTCCTCTTCAGCTCGCCCGGCTCATGCCGTAGAAATCCCCGGTTGCCAGACGAAGCCCGCTGGGCAAGTCCGAATCACTCTGAAAGCGTAGGGTGAAACCGCTTAAGACGGGCAACATGTACTAACTGGGTCCGGCTAGACCGACGACGAGCGGACGTCAGGCGTGCCAGCACGTACGTCATGTCACTCAAGTGGCCTACAATGACGAATGAGCCCGTGTACTAGGGTACATTGCATGTACATTGCAACGATTCGTACGTTGTTTTTATTGCGCTAAGTTACTTGTTTAGGTAAAGAAATAGACACAATTCGCACATAAATGCGCTAATGAGACAACCGATTTCAAATAAACTTGTCGCGCTTGAGAAAATGGTTTTTTTAATAACGCTATCAAGGAAAAATTTCGTACAAAGCTTGCAACCTCTTACGGAAATTTCGACATGTCGGTAAGTCCGAAAAAAAGATGCACTCACGACGTTCACAATTGTGTAGCTCCGCAGTAAAAACAGATATCGTAGATTTCTAAATGCAAATTTAGGATCATGCAAAGCGTAAAATTTTGATATCTACATTTACACCTTACATGAAATTGTTAGGACCTTTCCGAGGGTACCGATAGCAAAAAGAGTAATAAAAAGTGGTGTATTTTACGGCAACGTATAATACAACAATTTATCTGCTTGAGATGTATTGTTAGGTGCAGTTGATAAAATTGTAATGTCGTTTGTTATTTCCGAGTTACAAGGTTGTAAATGTTATACTTTAATTTCTTTTATATTTTTATGTTGCAATAAATAATTTTTCTTTCTAATGGGCCTTTTACCTCAGTCGCCGAAGCTTCCCCCCGCCTCACCCAAAGTTCAGCCGGGCGCAGGCTACCACCCTGCGTCTACTACCAACAAACACGTACCCTTCACCCGCCCGCCTCCACCTTATATTTCCGGACGTCTACATTACCCCCAACGGCTGGTGCTGTGGAATTCACCCAGCGACGCTTCCGCATATGCTATGGGAGTGCCCATCACAGTACACGCAGACTAACACCACGACTCTCTCGTCGAGGTTGCATGAGGCTCTGCGGAGCTCCGCCCTCGACGACCAAACCTGGGCGACCCAGCACGCCCGTGAGGCGGCGGCGAGGCAAGCCCTCGACGTGCCTTCGTGGGAGGCTTACGCCCGGCCATCATAAAGTGCTGGTTCTACAATAAAGGTTTACTCCTCCTCCTCTAATACGCTACCTGTATCAGTAATCTGGTCGTTAGTCACCAAACAACGTTTTCTTATTTCTTTTTTAATTTTTTTGGCGCAACGAACCGGACAACTTATGGTGCAGGGCTTTGAGGCAACACCAATTTTTTCGTCTCCATGTACTAAATAACATGAACGGGACGAGTGGCTTGATCATAGCACCTGCGAGAACAAGACGCGGCTTTGCCGCACAACTTCCAATCGAAATGTAAGGCGCTTTTTTTTTAACTTGAGAAGAATCAGGCCGTAAGTTACGCTGAATGCCCAAACTTATTTAACGTATGCGGTATTTCTACGTCAGCATATTGTCCTTATTCAAGCGTCATGAAAAGTTTCCCGTGGACGTTTCGTAGGTACCAGGATGCTCTTCATTCTACCAAGCACGAGTTTTCTTGCGTGCTTTGAATTCTGGAGTTTTACAAGCCAAAACCACGACTTTATTATGATTCATGCCGTAGTTGGGGGACTCCTCATTAATTCTGACTACCAGGGTATCTTTATTGTGCCCACAATGCACTGCAAACGCCCATTTTTGCATTCGCCCCCATCGAAATGTGGCCACTGTGGCCGGCGACATGATGCTGCGGCCTAATGCTTAGCAGCACAACACCATATAGTTGCTAAGCCGCCGCGGATGCCTAGCATGCTGCGATTCGCCGAAACTCGCTAAGCGCAACATTAAACCGGGCTCCTTCAATGCTTAAAAAGCATTGAAGAAAACCTTTCTTATCACTGCCAATGTTTCACTGTTCTGGTGAAACTGCCAGTTTTTTTTTTCTCTCTCATTATCACCTTCTTTCTTTTTTGCAGAGAGCCATATGTAACTTGGCTCTACCTTCAGTAGCAGCGTTCAGGCGAGCCTTCAGGTGTAAGCCTTACCATCGACTGGTCACCAACTTCACTTGGTCCGAACCAAACTCCACCACACACAGTGCTTCAAGGTAGTGCAAAAAAGTGCCGAACTGTTGCGTCTATGAACAAGGAACAAGGGTTCTTCAAGACTGTACCACGCTGCCCCATTTCTCGAAATTTGAAGCTTTGATTATAGACAATGCATAGAATTTCGCGCATTTTGCCCATGTGGTCTGTAAGACTGTTTACCGTTTTTCAAGCAGCAGCCTAATAATTAGTGTGCAGTGAAAGCGACTGCAAAATGTTTGAGGACATGCAGAAAGCTCATTCTAAGCTGCGTTCTCGCCCACATTGTGTTGTTTCGAACGTGTTTTCTCGCAAATGTTCTGTGAAGTTTAGTTCCCGAGCAGTTTGCTTTTCCTATTGTTCGGAAACTTGTTCCTGACCCTCTTGCTTTTTGGCACAAGCTAAAGTATACGCGAACTTCATTTGATGATTGCCTGTAGATAATGCGCGCATCTTTTCGGTATTGTGCTGCACTCGCCGGATAAACGCACGTTTCTGCTTCACGTCTCCGAGCAAAGCTGGTAGCCTTCTTTAGCTTTTCAAAGTGCTTGGGTGATAAAAAGGCTTGTGCATTGGATGCGCGACATGAACCTTAGGACATCAATTTTTCGACAATACATGATAATGAGTAGAATGCCGTGCGAGCATGTGTTGCAGCTGGCTTGCGCACCCAGTGAGTTCCCTCGCGAAATGATCACGCGCCATGGTGTATATGTCGTGATTTTTGTGTTGTCCATATTGCTAAGATACTTTTTTGTACTTACCAACACATTTGTCGTGGCAATTGGAACTATGCTCATTCCCTGGCATGCAGTCAGCCTTGTGCATATAGGCGACAAAGCTTGATGTATATAATAGAAATTATTTCTTCCACCAGCAGAGCAGCCGTATTGTGAGGCCCTTGTGGTGAAGCTGTCCAGCTTTCGCTTTGCCATGCGGAGAGCAGGGAGGGTAACGGGAGCTGGTGCGAGTAAATATTTGGAGGAAAATGCCGTGAAACTTTCATAGCAAGTACGCAGGGCATTGGGATATTTGCCACATACCCAACACACCAGATTGCAAAGCCTTTTTTCCACATTTTGTGGCGTGTGAAAGCATATTTTGGTAATGTGTGCGGTGGCTCGTGGCATAGAGTTTACAACAACAACAACAACAAGAAAACATTCCTTCTTGGCGTACGCACGCCCTTTTGATCAAAAAGATGAACGGTCGCGAAAAACAAACAGGAAAATACAAACCAGCATTCCGCGATCATCGTAAGGCGATGCCTAGTGCCACATGATGTTGGAATCTTCTTTTTCTTTTTGAAGGAGACAACGGGCGTGATCAGCGCTTAATGTTCGAGAATTACTGTCTTGGCATCGAGGCCGCATATGCGATTCATTTTTATTCATCCCTTAAGAACCTGCTCCAGGCACCGTACAGAGGGGTTACAGTAATGTAAAGAAAAAAAAAACTTAGGAGGAACACTAATAGAGCAAATAGATCTATGAACAAACATACGCATGTGCAAATAACAAGGAAACATAAAAAAAAGTGGTACCCAAATAAAATTACTATTGATGCCTAAAGGCTTTCCAACTTCAAAACAAGGGTTTCATGGTGTTTAGAACGTAGCACGTATTCTGGCAAATTATTGACTAACAAGAAAAAGAGGCGAGCATTTGAAAGAATGAGTACGTGCAAATATATCTTGTACTATATATAAGCAGCAGTTAGTAAAGCTTGGGAAACTAAACCGTGCCACGAGTGTATGTTTCTATAGTTAACTTTGTGCTGAAGTGACTGTAGTATATGAAGAGATTTTTATTGCGATATCATTTGCGCGAACACTTGATCGAGGCGCCGCCGTTACGGTGGCTAGGTGGGTAGGTGTGCCAACCGACGTAGTTCACTGCTTCTCCGCATCATGACAACGAGGAGTGGCGCTGCGATCAGGGGTCTGTCGCGAAGCGCGCGTCGTCTGGTATTCACGCTCTCGTTATTACGCGCCTGTGCTTGATAAATTGCTTTCAACTAAAACGTGGAAGAAAGTGGTTAACGTATAGTGAGAGAGTGTAATAAGAGTATGACGTTTTCTTGCTCCTGTACGTCGTTTTCAAGCAGTCATTGTTATCGACTGTTCACACGCAGATGGCAGGATGCGCTGCGCTCGCACTCGCAATAGTTCTTCGACTTCCCGTAATTTGCCTAGACGTTTCAGGAAAGGAGTGGATACTTTAGGTAACGTTCGCGAATATCAACCTTCTCAGGCTCCGAGGAAGAGAAAGTGTTCCTGCAAAGAAGAAAACTAACCAGAAACAATCGCTTGCTTTGCGCGCAATTTTAAGCTCGGCCACAAATATACCAGTCAGGGGAGAAAATTTCACCGGTTTCAATGCCGTGAGACCCAGACATTTCCGAAAAAGGAGATCTTGCATTTCGCCGCGCGTAGAAAATGTTTCACACGCAATAGTCATACGCAAACACCACTTCGAGCAAATTTCAGTGAGCGTATGACAAGCTCGATGAGTGTGCGAATTCCGAGGGTGTATGCTCGGCTCGGTATCTTCAATATTACTTGATGCTCGGTCTGGTATATGGAAGAAAATTACCCGGATAAGAAAAGACTCCGACTGTATGCTGGCCGCTAAAATAATCCTGAAGAGATATCGAATCACGTGTGCACACTCTTCAAGCAAATAGGATGCGAATGAAAGTGACGCGTGTTGTCTATACATATGAAGCATCAGTATTTGTAGTTAAGTGGGGAAGTGAACGTGTTGAAAGGCCGACAAAATGACTCTGTGTGAGAAGCTTGAAGCATTTATGCCAAGTCAGTCTACAGATATCAACACAGCTGCAGAAAATTTACCATGAAATGCTGCGGCCGTTTTTCACAAGAAAACGAATGCCTCCAATCCAACAGGACTAGTCGGTCTTGAACAGCTCACACTCGAACAGATTAAGCTAATCGTTTGCTCGGCTGGAGTTTAATTCTTGCTAAGAGCAAGAAGCCAGCTCCTGAGTGTACTCCGCATAAAAAGTACCTTACGCTATACTCGGATGCTGTGATGAAGGGCAGTCTTTCATTTAAGCCTACAGTTTGCTCAAATAGCGTGCTTTTGCTGGTTTGCGCGTGTGACTGACAAATTACTCTATTGCATTATATTATACTATATACTATACTATATATTTGCATGCAAAACTCTCGTTGACTTCGCCACAGGTTATTGAACACGGTAAAAAATGTTTTTTCCAGAAAGAAAATGTCGCAGTTTAGTGTGAAAAGCAAAGCATCGATTGCGATAGCAAATTATTGGACTTTGGAAGTAAGAATAGTAGTTTTATCGGCCGTATAAACTTAGAAGTATTCATTTGCTAACTAAATTACTAACTGAATAAACAAGCATATTCTCGGCGCGCGCGAGCAAACATGAAAACATCACATTCGATGAGCCGGAACACTCACTATCAAAAAGCTGGTGTGAGCAAGTGCGGCAGCAGCAGCGAGCGAAGTGACCTTCGTGAGGTCTATCGCTCGCGACCGCGTGCGGCCGTGCGAAGTACGCACTTGTTGTTGCCTGCCTCCTGCGCTGCCTCCCTGCTCTCATCCTTTCTGGGCGCAAGATTGAGCGGCGATTGTGAATTCCCCTTACGCCCCGTCGTGAAATACGCTGTTGCTGAAGCAAAACGCCAGCGCTCCCTCCCTCCTATGTTTCTACGGCCATTCGCGCGACGAAAGATGGCGTCCTTGCTCTCCGCCTTCCTCCTTCACGCGCGCCAGATTGAGCCAAGGTCGTAGGCCCCCCTCGCAGGCTTTCAATCGGAGAACAAAGAAAGGGCGCGTGGCATCGGTGTTGCCGCGCTTGGACTTTACACAGAACGTCCCAGCGACTGCGACGCTGACTGTAGAAATGCGGCCGGAGTTTCAACATGATTGGTATAGCAAAAAAAAAGGTAAGTTGTACTGTAAGAAAGGATTGTAGATTTATGTGCCAGACGTGTGTCTCGTTTATAACAGCAGCGATACGGCAGAAAAATAAAATTAACCAGAAGTTCTGGTTTTGCGGATATCAGTAAATATTCGGTTCTGTATTACATGACTTCAATCGAAATCATTTCCTTTTCGCATTTATTTGTGTAATGATACTGTATGCGTGAAATAGGTTTGCTTACAGCACCTACATATACTGTTTCGTAAAATAAATTTCGCCTCTCTCCCTTCATAAGAACTGATGAAGGGCTATTGAGATAGCGCAGAATTCGTTCTCCTTCTCGTATACCCAATTTTGACGTCTTGTGAACTGAACAATATTGAGAGCTCTGTATTTTTCATAGTACCTTGTTGGTGAAGCAGCGCACAAACACGGACACAGTGAAGACAAGCAGGAATAGACGACACTCGCTGCACTCGCAACTAGTTGCGAGTGCAGCGAGTGTCGTCTATTCCTGCTTGTCTTCACTGTGTTCGTGTTTGTGCGCTGCTTCACCAGCAAGGTACTATGATCACTCACCAACTAGCCCAACTTTCCACGTCTCTGTATTCTTGCATTTCAAGTCGGGAAACAAACTGCTGACGGACCAGGCAAGTACGTCACCTTCACAAGGCGCAGACCTCCGCGGCGTTCACAAATTTGTAACTGCCGAGGATGTCTCTGCGAAGATGGTCTTCAGTTTTACTACGGTGATAAATATACCACAGTTGCACTGTAAAACGACTGCAGCGGACCATGGCGCCACGTTTGTCGTCATGAAGCGGAAAAGAGCTGAACAACGCTTCCCGCCCGGGAGATGGGACTCGTATGACAATCTATAAAAGAGTAAATTGAAAATTTCAAGAGCATATTTGGTAATCAAATACAATGACTTGAATGAAAACTTGGCTTGGCACAACGTACTTGCGGACCCGAAATAATTGTACGGATAGGAATCAAGAGTTAGTTGAATGCCTGATTGCTGATATTACGGGTTTAGGGAATAATGCCGAATTTATCCTATTAGGTGACATGAATGGCCACATACAGGATCTAGATGGCCATACCGACAACAACGGGAAGTCAATGCTAGATCTTTGTGAGCAACATAGCCGCCTTATCGTGAATACAAGGCCAACGTGTGAAAGCCTGATCACGTGGGAATTGAGAAACCGGTTATTGATCATTGGTTACTGACAGATTCGAAATGAATTCGTGATAAGTTGAGAGAAATGGCCGTTGACCAGGAAAGGTATTGAAGCATAGGGAGTGACCAAAAAGGAATCATTTTGAAAATGGGATATCTAGTTGTGTAAAAGAGCAAGGAACTAAATATGGCCAGTCCAAATTTGAACACTGGACCAATAACAAATATTGTCACAAGAATCGAGGAAGAAGTTGGCAAATGGCTAAGCATAGAGTCGGAATATAGTCAGCTTGTAAGTGTAATATCAACAGAAATACAGAAAGAGAAGCAGCATGTTCTATATAAAGGAAAACATAAACCGAAAAGCTGGAACAACAGGAAGGTACAAAAAGCGATCGCCAATCGACAAAAAGCATCCCAAGAGCACAGGTGGGCCAAAACATGCGCAGTTCCCGCAGGATGAAGTAGCCAGGAAATGGGAAATATACCGGGGAAAAAAATACATGGTTTAAATACTGGTGACCACCAACATAAAAGGTGAAAGTGAACGTTGGTTGTCAGAAACACTTCAGAAGACTAGGCAACACCTAAATTATATTGGAACCACACAAAATGATTGGCTGGAAGTCTGGAAGAACGCAACATATCCTCTATGAAGATGAAAATTGGAAGGGGACGTGGCTATAAATTACATCCGAAAAAAAAAATCTCTTTAATTTTTCGAAGGCAATGAAGAGGTTGTAAATGAGGAAAAAGAGCCGTGAAAAAGAATCATATGGGAAAGAATCTGCTGCTGACAAATTTCAACTGGGAGAAAGCTGAAGGCAAGATTCTTAAGCGCACAGCCACAGGAATAGACGAGGTTTCCAGGAGGCTGATTCATGAACTAGTACCAAAAGTAAGGAAGCTCTGATAAAAGCAGTAGAAGAAAGCCTAAAAGATAGAGGAAATTGAGACAGTTGGTGCGAAAGTAGATAGAATTTAATAAATTAAGGCAAGGGGTGAAAGATAGAATTAGATAGAAATAGATAGATAGAACTCCTATAGACCATTAGCCTTACATCGGTAATATACAGGTTAGCAATGCAGGCGAAAGAGTTAAAGCTGCAACCATGGGCAGAGAGTAATGGCGTTTTGGGTGAACTTCAGAATAGCTTCAGAATAGGTAGGCCTTTGCATACAGACAAACAATTCAAGCGCCTCGCTAAGCCTTGCTATTGTTTTCTGCACTTCATTCAGCCTTTGGCTGAAACTGCAAACATCTCATTTTAAAGTGCCAGAACAATACAGGGTTACAGGCTCCAATGCAATACTTACGAGAGAGAACCTAGAAAGTATTCGTACCCTAGCGAATCATGTAGAGGTTGCCGAAAACAAAGTCGCCATAAAAATTGAGAACAAAGCTAGTCAGCCACAACAGATAGACACGAAGACGCACCCTTCGGGGCCAATAAATTCCTCGCAAAACCATCATTGCTAACACGACACGGGCTACGTTAGAAATTTGGCAAGGGAATTGCGCTAGCTACGCGAAACGCAAATCGTCGCTGCAACAGTACCTCAAAATTCAACCCAAAAAGCCGCACGTAATACTATTACAGGAAACCCTATGCGAAACCCTTACGCTCTCAGGGTACTGCACCGTCTTCAAAGAGAAGGGGACGTCAGGAGAGGCATTGACACGCTCGTTAGTAGAAAATTCGCGCACATCGTTCACTACGCCCTACCGAAAAACAGTCGCATCGAGGCGATCCTAATCGAGCTTAAAACAAAGACCCTTAAAACAAAGATTTTTTGTACAAAACCGCTCCCTCGCGCACTGCAACCAATCCTTCCACACGATCCTTAATAAAGCCACATCATTGGCACGAAACTCACTGCTCATTATCGGAGGTGACTTCAACGTCCCCCACACGTCGTAGTGCTACCCCACAATCAAGCCTAGGGGCAACAACCTCTCGCGTGAAATATACGACCTGTCCCTCACGATGGTGACGGACAACAGGTTCCCCAACAGAATGGGTACGTCGACGCGGCGCGATACTGTGCCGGACCACACGTTAGTCTGAAATGTTGCAAACTACACATGGACGAACACGCAAGAGAACCTTGGCAGCGATGACTTCGTCATACGCAGAGAAATCCCAAAGACGACGACCCCACCTCATTATTTTACCCTCACAGACTGCGATACCTTCCGTAATTTGTGGAAAGAAGATACGAACGCGTATGGCTCGTTCGTGCAACTTCTCTTCGATAAAGGGAGACGTAACCAGAGCCACGAAAACCATGCAAACGGAACTGGAGGTTCTAAGCGTTGACCCTCACCTCGCCCAATTTCTCTAGGCCAAGGCTTCGATACTCAAGCGATGGAGAAAGCAACGACTCAACAGACGCCTGCGCAAACACATCGCAATCCTCAACCGAGAAATAGACCAATACTGTACGGAGCTCACCAGACTTCAATGGCACGACCTCTGTACGGCAGTCGACGGCCGCATGCGGAGAGGAGGAAAGTGGAACCTCCTCAAACGCATGTTAAACGACAGGCAAACGAAGGATAATCAAAGCCACGCGCTAGACCGACTTCTACACTCGCATAAAGAGAAACCGGGAACGGAGGAGTCGTTCCTGGAAGAAATTGCCAAACGATACGTTCCGCTAGGCGACGCTCACGCCAGCGATTACTCGAGCATAAAGTGCGAAACCACTCCCGAACTAGACGCTACCTTCACGGAAGCAGAAGTCCGAGAGGCGCTACACAACCTAAACAACATGTCGGCTTCAGTACCCGACGGGGTAACCAACCGACTCTACCGTAACTTACTTTACTCACGAAAAGACATAAACCACGTGTGGGAAACAGGAGTAGTACGAATGCAATGGCGCACTGCCCCGGTGGTCCTCATCCCGAAACCCAGGAAACCACTTAACCTCGACAATTCACGCCCAATATCGCTTACTTCATGCGTGGGTAAAGTAGCCGAGCACGTAATTCAAAACTGACTGTCGCTCTATATTGAGGAACACGAACTCCTCCCACACAACAAGGTAGTGTTTCGACCCCACCTATCCACCCAAGATGTCATCTTACTCTTAAAGAGACAGTTCTTCGACGTTAAAACAAGAGACGTTCAAGGCATCCTCGCCCTCGATCTCAAGAAAGCATTCGACACGGTCTCGCACCGCTTCCAGTGGAGCCTGTGGCAGGCCTCGGCCTCGGCCAGAGATTTCAGGATTACGTACACTCCTTTCTAAAAGACTGAGAAGCACGACTGCGTGTCTCGCAACTTAAGTCGGACCACTACACGCTGGGCTCCATCGGAACACCACAAGGCACAGTCATCTCTCCGGTACTATTATTTATAGCGATAAAAGGACTCGCAGACAAATGACGAAACATCCCAAACATTAACTGCGCTATATACTCAGATGACATTACCATCTGGAGCCCGGGAGGCTCTCTGGCCGATATGGAACAGGCATTATAGTCTGCCCTAGATCCCACGGAAGACTACCTACTAGACACAGGAAAGAAACTATCCTCCAAGAAATCGGAACTCCTACAATTTCGCAAGTCTTGCCAAGCAGTCCGCTACTTAACTCCTCTAGACGAACTTCCAATCGTTCTACACACAAGAGACGGACAACAGATACCGCAAGTCAACCACATCCGTAATCTTCGGCTCCTAATCCAAGCCATCGGATGCCACGGGCACACGATTAAACACTTAACCGCCAAAGCCGAAAACATGATCAGACTCATCTATGGAGTCCCGGGGTGCAGGAAGGGTGTCTGGGAAGATAACCTTCTGCGTGTATACCAGTCTTTCCTTATGAGTAACATTAATTACGTTGCCTCTGCCTACAACTGGATGAAAATAGAACAGACAAAACAGGACACACTTATGCGCAAGTGCATGAAAGAGGGCTTGGGCATCGCACAAAGAGCAAGTACCGCAAAGGTTGATGCACCAAAGGTCACTTCGTCGATGCACAACAGCATCGACGATGTGATCGAGGCTAAGACTACGGTGCAAATACTCCGCCTAACCTCGTCCAAAGCCGGTAGGCTAATCCTAAACGAAGCCATCCCTCCCCTTCTCCCTACCTCGAGCACGCGGTTACACTACCGAGCGAAATTAGAGACAACTACAAAGTCTCACCATTTCCCAGAAAGGTCCACCCACAACACAACGTAGGTAGGCGCCGCGCCCACGCCCGAGCGATTCTCGACCGCATCGATGCGGATAGCGAAGCCACCGCAATTGGGGACGCGGCCCAGTACGGCAACACATCCACTTTCGCAATAGCAATCGTGGACGCCAAGGGAACGCTACGATCATCCGCATCGATTAAAAGGTGCACCAGCGCTCAAGTAGAACAAATAGCCGTAGCCATCGCCAAGGCAGACCCTACAGTTACTTATGTCTTCATGGACTCGCGTGCCACAATTCGGGCCTACGAATGCGGCAACGTATCTAAAGAAGTAGCGCGTACACATCTAGCGAGCTCAAAAGAGAGCAAACGTTGCCTCTCCTGGTTACCCGCTCAGATGGCGAAAGAAATTCACCCGCGAAAAGCCAACCTCAATGACACAGCCCACGACCGTGCGCGAGAACTTGCCCGCCGCGACCGTCCCACAGCCTCCGAGGGGCTGGACATTCAATTTATTCACGCACTACTAACTTATCAAGAAGTTACCTCACATTATTAAAAAGGCCGAACCAAATTCCCGCTTCCGCACGCCAAGCTCGAACGCACACAGGCGGACGCGCTTCGAATGCTGCAAACGGACTCGTATTCATCACGAGGCCCACTGAGCCACTACTACTCAGATATCCCGGCAAATTGCCCAGACTGCCCAGAACATTACTGCTCACTGTCGCACATGCCATGGCAATGTACCGCGTTACCCAAGGGCCCTCTCTCCAGTGAGCCCGAATGGGAAGAAGCACTCAAACGCCCGGACCTCAATCTCCAACTCAAGGCCGTCCAGAGGGCCCAAGAACTGGCGGAGCGTCACAGCGTCCCCGTCCCGACTTGGGCGTCGCCTACGGTTTCGGCCGGAGGAGTTCCCCGCGCGGGATCTCCAACGACTTCAAACTCCTCAGGACTTCAATAAAGTTCTTGGCTGACTGACTGACTGACTGAAACACGCAATATATATAAAAGTTATGAACGCACTGGACACTTTTTATTCGTGGTATTATGTGCCTTATTTGAAGGGGAAGAAGAAGAAGAAGAGCTGCTCTAGCAAGCTCGTCTTACGACGTCCCCTCTCTGCAACAATTGTAAGGAAATTGAATCAATAAACCACTAATTTTTATCATGTAGGAGATATTCACACTAAATAAAGATATTACTCAAAGCTCCACTCTGCAAAATTGGATTAGGAGTATCTGTACCAGCATTATTCTCCTTTGGGGTCGCGGCACTATAGCTATATTCACAGAGACGTTTGTTCCGCAGTATTTGATTATTCAACTGAAACAAAATTATTACCTTGCTAATCATTGTATCTTCATTTTAAATCTCATATCCGCATTCATTTCATTTAAATTGGTTCTTCAAAATACATTCCTAACAATACTTTCTCCTTGGTTGTATCCTCTTCTACCATTCACCTTCCAGTTAGACGGACTGCTCACTCGTATAATAGTTTAGTTATTGCAACATCTCTTTTTTGCGTTCATTGATTTAAATAAAGATTTCCTTTAGCTACTTTCTGTCTCCCGATTCTTCGCCTGTCCCCCTTAGTGGGTGCGAGCCACGACTGAGGTTCATCAATATCATCACCACGGCGGATTTCCGACTATGCAATTCCAGCCATCAGGACGCGCGTGAAGCTACGCTCGTGGCAGCAGGCACAGCCACCAACTCGAGCAATCGCAGCCTCAGCATGCGACGCGGCCAGAGCCCCCTGCAGCTGCCTCCGTGTCCTCGGCCCCGTCCTGCGCCGGTTCCCAAGCCGCCCGCGATCCGACGCTGCGCTCCTGTCAAGGACACGTCAGGTGCATCTTCCTGTCCGCGCTACTCTTGCTTCGTGCTGCTCGCCGTCCTGTTCACGACAGCCACGCTGCTAGCCACGCCGGCGCTTCTCCTGACGCGGCTCGATCCGTGGCGGCGGGACCACTTCACGCTGGACGAAGACCTGCAACGCTCGCGCGACCACAGCGTGCACCCGTGCGACGACTTCTACGGGTGAGTGCGCTAGCATGGCTGCTGAACGCGATAGCCTTGGCAACAGCAAGCAAACGCTGTTATTCCTGGGGTTGCCTGCGGGGTTTACACTCGAAGTTTGCGAAACTTACCTGAAAGGAACGTAGGTGGCCGCAGGTCAAGGTTGGAACTCGTATAAGGTTAAAGCGATGGCGAGGTGGCAATGTCGATGGGAGTCCGATCGCGGACGGATTTTTCGAATTGTTTTAAAAAAGCTTACGGAATTGGCACGGGTTGTCCCTTGTAAATGTCGCCGTAGTTTAATGATTATTGAGTTTTACGGTTTAGCACGGTCATGGCTTCGACTACCGGCTACGGCCACTGCTTTCCGACTGTAGCGGCACGTAGGAACGCTCCAGTAGCACGTTTTTTACGCCTTATTTACACACACAAGCCATTGTCAGAGGATCGTTTTCCAAGGACAGCGACTTTGAACGTCGGTAATTGTGTCGCCAGCCATGCCACACATTTGACGTCTGATAATCGCATGACACACGTGAAATGCACGTGGAAGCTCTATATACGCTTCCAAGGCTAGGACAATGTTCCAAAATGTCGAATAATATTTGTACTTGTATGTGTTCCTAAAAGAAGAAAAAGAAAGCTGTCGTAAATTTTCTTTTGTCGAACTACTTCACTTCGATAAGTGTGCAGTAGTGGGTAAAGGACGGGGCGTCGGTATGTTGTCTCCGCCATCGTCATTGTCATCGTCATCGTATCGTCGAATTCCTACCGCCGTCGTCGTCAGTTGCGTGCCACCATCGACGTTTTCACGGCATCTTCGTTATTGTTTTTCTGTCCGTGCTATCATCATTGATCTGCTTCGCACAATAAATGGAGAAGCCTCTACTTTTTACGCGCAAGCATAGCGTACAATGCCCTCAAATAGAAAGTGCGCATGCGCTACCGCGCATGCGCAGGGGCGCCTAGACTGGCACGCTGGGCCCACTTCCCGCAGCGCTATAACTCTCTAATGAAATCGGGGATGCGATGTCTGAAGCCGCGAAGGAAGCGAGCGCTGGAGGAAGTACGAAGGAGCCCGCTGACGTGGGCTAAAGAGCGCGTGGCAAAGCCCCGCCGCCCAGCGGAAAGTCTAGGAAACGTTCAGCGAAACGGGGAAGCAAACAGCGGGCGGGGCTCCGCGTGATCGAGCGAGCCAGCGCGGAGTGGGAATGACGCAGCAGTAACGCAAGCGGAGGAGGCCATCCACGAGTAAACCGACCTTGAAATCGTCATATAAGTGCCGCGCACGAGCTGTGAGAAGCGCTACAAAAGGCGCGGGCTTTGCATGCACCGGAGACTACTCCCGAAGGCTGTGCTAGGCTGCTTGCGATAATGCGGGTGCATCAGGAAAGACGCAGTAGCATAGAAATTACTCACAGTCTGAAGTCCGTTTCCAAGCTCGGCGCGTTTCAGCCCCTCCCACCCCCCCTATCCGTTTCCTCCCCGGCGCGCTTCCTTCCCGCCTTTCTCCCTCGCGCGCCAGATGGAGCCGCCATCGTCGGCTCACCGTCGCATGGTTTCATCCGTGCAAACAGAATAGGGCACGTGGGGATGATATTGTCACCCTTGCACTTTATACCGAACATCGCGGTGCCTACGACGGCAGAAATGTGCATGGAGACTCCATTCAAATTCTATTCAAATTATATAGCAATGGCACCCATACGCTTGCGCGTATCAGCGTTCACGAAGTGAAACGTCACAATAATATTTCTTTAAATTTTGCAGTACCTGTATCAAAGCTTGAGAAACGAACGACCTCGGATAGAACCCCATTTCCAACCTTGTCTAACAGCATTCGTAATCATCCTATGGAGAATCGGGAAAACTGATTTCGACATGACGTTCCAGAGTCGATGTTGTAAATGTTGGCGGTTTCTGCAGTCCATCGTGCCATCACTCTCTTATTTCTTCCACTAGTCCGTTTCCTCTGCGACAGCGCCTGCAAAGTGATTCTATGATTCAGTGTTTTCTTTTATATAATGTAAAGAGCTTCGGAACGAATCATGTACACCAGCAGCCCTGAATGTGCTGTTCCTTGCGTCATGGGGCTAACACAAAGCGCATATTAAATCGAGGTGTTGGTTATCGTGTGTGTTCTAATGATGAAGAAGCTAATGCCTCCCGAGGAAGTCGCAGGCGCCTCGTAATTAGTGCCGGTGGACGGAACGTTCGGACGCGTAATTACGAGGAGATATGGGCAATGCGTACCAGATCACGCAGTCAGCGGCAAAATTAACAGCAAATGCGCATGCGTATCTTCTATTAGGTCAGCGGAATCACGCATCGTCGACTTACTGATCACCCACTTACTGGCGTTTCGGAAAAATATTTCGCTTAAAGAGAATATTGTCTGGCGCTTGCCATCCGTTGGTGCAGGCACGTCTGTGGCGGCTGGGACCGGTATCATTCGCAAGGACACCGGTCGCCGATGACAAAATACCAGAGGTTATTCAACGCCCAGGTCTTCAAGCGTCACCTCTTGCGTCACATCCCAAAGCACCCGCTGAGGGCGCAAGACAAGGCGTCGGCGTTGCTGCTAAAGTGTCTCAGCCAGGTAAGCGAGAAAGCGTCGATTTCACCTCAGCGACCACCGGAGCATACGCGATCCAATAGTTCAGCAAAATATTTCCCATTATACTGAGGCATGAAGCCTCGCCAAGAAGCACTGGGAATCAGAGCATTCATCACAGTCTATACCTTGTGGCTTCTACTTATGCGCTTAGAAACCATGGCTTCTACTTATGCGCTGTAGCTCGCGTCTTCGGAGTACACCATGCTACTGGAACACTACGCCCTTAATTGAGCAACTGCAAACCCTCTTTTGCTACGAAGTGCGGAAAACAGAAGAGAAACAGTTTGCGTAATATTGGGCCGGAATTATCGTCCCTGCACCGCCGAGCTCCTTTACCATTTGTCTCACCACAGGTTTTCGATTACAGGCGCCTCGGCAGGCGCCGCTTCGTATTTTGTTACAGACAGCGTTTCAAGATTCTTCGATATTTATAAACGTAATTGTTATATTTTTATATCTGTTAGATCAGTGCAAAAAGGAAGGAAGAACCACATTCTTGCACGATATAAATCTGCTTCACTGAGAGTTGAATGCTCCGCGCCGTAGCTGCGTAGCCAGGCGCACCGACGCGAGGCAACCCAAGCGCGCGATAACACAGAGGAGCTGTTCCCAGAGATCACGCCGCGTTTCGACGCCTACGAGCCATGCCGCACCGTGTGCGCATGCGTGGGCGCGTGAATGCGAGCTTGCGCGCGTCCGCAAGCGTACGTGTTGTTTGGGCTTTAGACTGTTACAGCGGTGCTGACTGGTGCAGTGGCATGGTGTGCGGTCTTTGCCAGGATTTCAGAGTCCTCGTTGCTCTGGACCCCGACGTGAGAGGGGAGCCACCGCCGCGAAAGTTTCAAGCAACCCGAAACAAGGGCGCGACGCTTTTACCCCAGCAGGGTTACGACGGCGGTCTCCGGTCGTTGAAGAGCAAGGAGTGCCGCTCGCGAGTTGCAGAGAATCGCGACCGGAAAATCCGGTGTTCTTCCGCAGCATGTCCACAGCCAGATGGAGGCCAGCCACCTCAGCAGCCGTGAAGCTTGCCGCGAAAGTAAGCCGGCACACTCCTGTGCGCCGTCCGTGTTGATGTGGAGATGTTGGTCCAGTCTGTCCTTAAACAGGTACGCGGACGCCTGGTACAATGCGCCGGATGGGGATCGAATTTTCGTGAGGCCTTCAGGCGTAGTAGAGAATTCCAGTGGTTGATGGTGTGGAGGAGGTGTTGTTATGGCTAGTGTGGGAGGACGCCTTAAACATCCTCGTATTGCTGACACAAGCTGCCGATGCGTGAGTCAGGTCGGCTCCGCAACCTTGAAAGCAAATGCTCGCTACCCAGGGCGCGATGAAGCCTGTCAACGGGATGGAGGCCATGCTGTAGAAACAGCATGGCCAGTGACCAATTCTGTGCCTCGGCTAGAGTGGCAGCAATATATGAGGTCCCTGGCACGCAAAGAATCATCCGGTTGGCTTTCCGGTGCTGAAGCCCCAGGCGCTCTCCGCGAACCCGTGGGAGGGCCACGAGAGGGAGTGCATAAAGCAGCACTGACATAGTCGCGGCGGCGTATAGTTGGATACCCAATTCAAATTCAAATTCAAATTCAAATTTTATTTGCCACCATGGTACAGATGATGGCGGGGACCCGTAGTAAAAGCTGCCGTTGGACAGCTTGACAAGGCCACGGGCCCCCACTTTGACAGCAATACAGTGGTTGTTTTTCTTTCCCTTTTTTTTTTCACACACATGAAAAAGAAAAGAAAATACAGGAAATACAGATAACAAAGGAAAAAAAAATACATATAGCAGAGTTGTTATCCGGTTACAGTAGTCAGCATAAAATCAACAGCATTGTCCTGGCTGGAAAGAAAACTTACAATGATGGTGAAAGAAAGAAGAATTGGGTAGACAAATCACAGAAAAAAAAAAAAAAAAAGGTTAGGTTTAGTGTAAAAAATACTCGAACAGTTTGTGGCGTGTTGTGTTTTGGAGATCAATATCGTTTTGTGCGAGTTTGTTAAGAAGTCGTGGTAGTTAAGAAGTCGTGGAATTGGAGTGTGCATCCTCTGTCGCGGAGCAGCATACGGCCAACCGCCTTTTGGACCTTCTGCACTGGAGGGATGAGCGCCTTTGCAGCTGGCGCCCACGGGGGCAGGTGATCAATCAGCAGGCCCAAGTAGGTAACAACCCAATTCCATGGTACCCGGTTTCCAACCAGCACCATCGGCACAGTTCGTTGGCGTATGGCCACGCTAGGGTGTACGAGAACGAGACGCAGTGGTTGTGTCCACTCTGTTTGGAGCGGCGGGGCTGAGAACATCCAGGCATCCTAGCAGCCGCAGGAGAAGGCCCCTCCTCCCTCACCTGACCACCCTGCCTCGCGCGCCACAGGAGAGGCCACACATCCGGGCAGCGTTCATCGCTCCCGCACGCCAGATTGAACCGCGGTCGCGGGGTCACCCTCACACGCTTTCACTTATAAGGAACCTCACGGCAATGGCACAAGTGTGCCTAGAGTGGCCATATAATTTCTATCGCAACAAAATTTCTCCTAACCAAAGCCCCCGAATTTAGGTGTTTCATTGCTTATGAACTATGCAATTATCTCTATTTTTAATTTATAGACACATTCGTTCCATAATTTGCACCCACATTACTTCTTCTTTCCGTTGAGAACAGCGTGAAGAATCAAGATAATCACGCTTACTGAATGACTTCAAAATGAGTGAGTGTATCTTCATGAGTTAATGACGTGCATTCGCACTCTCAGTCCAGCGCTGACTTCATTAGGCTTTGTTCAAGATGAGGTCCCGGCGAGGTTGTGACACAATTGCGGCAAAATACCGACAGACGTTTGGCGGCCAAATCATTTTTAAATATTTGAAGGTGACTGAAGCACTTCTTCATATTTCTCAAAGGTAATGGCGTCATGGGGCAGTTGAAAATGAGAACGAAGCAGTGTCCCCGAGCACGGCACTCTACCGTGTCCCCCTCCGCATAGGGAAGTAGGAAGAGCGTCAGACTGCCGAAAATTTATACTGTCATATCATCGCGATCGTGCCACATTTTTACTGCGTATGCCTAAGTGTCCATATACTTAGGCCTCTCTATATTGTTCTGCTTCAATCGATATATTTAGAGCTCACATAGCCGTGAGAAAAGACCAAATTTCCAGACTGAACTACACTCGTGATGGGCCTACAATTCGAGATTTCGCGACCCATGGGAGCAGCATTAGATTTTACGGTCGACTCAATTTCATTGCGATAGAAATTCTATGGACAATCCAGGATCATGTTCGCCGTCCGCGTCGCCGTGATGTTCCATATAAACCCCAAGGGCGATCACATCGCGACCACCCGCTGTACGTTGTAGGTGCAAGTGGACGCACGCGAGGATGGCCGAGGGTGGGGGCTTCATCTCGCACCCGCAAAGGAGGAACGCGGGAAGACAGCATGCCGTCTTTCACCCCGCACAAGGCACCGAAGAAGGGGAGGGTGCTTCCTTGCCGGCGGCGGCTGCGTATGCTGCAGATGAGCAGGGCCGTGCGGGTTTTATCTGGAAATCGATCTGCGATGAGTACAAATTCTAGGTGCACCGAGGGCTCATAGCTTTGTGTACACTGTGTTCTCGCCGCTGAGTTCATGTCAAAGCCTGAGGCAGCACGATTATCACTTCACTCACTGCTGAGACTGCGCTTGCTCATGCCAACGTTTTGCCTGCGAGTGTCCACGCTAATCAAGTAAGATGTGTTTCTGCTCGCCGGTGCGCGCGTGCCACGATGCTTGTTAATTGAGGTCGTAAGCGAATATTTACGAGTTCATACGGCCCACAAAACTATTATGTTCACTTCGTATAGTACTTCGTCCACTAATTTGCAATCGCAATCCATGCTCCGTCTTTCGAGCGAAACTGTGGCATTTTTAGACTCCACCATACCCGTCACAAAGACACGTATCAGGCAACTGGCCTGGTCACACGTGTACAGCATGCGCTCGTCATCTTCAACAAATGCAGCAACCTATATGATGCGGCACGGAATGTCACTGCTCACTTTAAGTTTCATGGTAAAGACGACAGGTGTAAGAAATGTGAAGTGGCGATACATTGTTCCCAATTCAATTGCTTTTTAGCATAGAAAATATGCGCTAGTGAATATATGTAGCGTGTCCCGAATTCACGCCGTCTAATGTCGGCCGTTCGATGCGTTGATGTCAACAGTACTATCGAACTCAGAACCATGACTACGGATCGCTAAATGAGGTGCGTGTGAAGCACACGTGATTAAATATGGTATCCTTTCTCTCATTTCGGGTTGCAGAGAGGCAGAGAGAGCTCGTGGACTCTCCAGAAATTTCTGCTGGAACTAGGCCTTTCCTGGCCGCACAAGACACCAGCGTCGAGACCTCAGCTGCTCGGAACGCTCGTGAAGTCGTCTTTACACTTCGGTATGCCCATATTCTGGGCCTTTTTCGTGGGTCGCCATCCATCGCACCCAAACCGGAATGTTATCTACACAACTTTGGGCGACGGCAGCATCGAGTGGATGGTGAACTTTGAATGGCTCATACGCTCAGGGAAGCAAGCCTCCTACCTGCGACGCTGTGCAGAGATTGTGGGTGGTACGGGTCAGTCTTATTCAAGTATGATCCACACCGTAACAACCACGCACTTTGACATCAGCCACCAGATAAACTTCTTCTGGAACCCAGCCGCCGTTCCCGCCTACCTTAACCTCAGTGATCCCGAGCTTCGGCGAGCCGTCAACGGCCACCTTGCAGACGACTCGCAGCTCTGGCCCGAAGACGAGATTGTGAACCTGCAACCAGATCTATTTGCTGAGCTGAACGCAACCCACCTTAGCCACAGCAATTTCACTGAGAACTTCAAGCTCTACCTCGGTGCTTACGTTGTATGGTTGCTTTTGCCGTACGTCTCGAACTACCTCACAACACGCATGCTGGAGGACATCGGTCTTGCGTCCTTCGAGCGAAGCTTCCGGCATCAGAAGTGCATGCAGGCGCTTGAGGTCACCTTACCACTCGCCAAGTGGAAGGTTGAATACGATGACCCGGGTGACAAGACTTATTCGTGGCAAATGCTTCGCCTCACCACACTGTCCTTCGATCAATTGGGCACGGTATATGGCGACGCTTTCAGGAAGCTCTTTTCAGCAGTCGTGTCCCGCTTAGCAGTGAATGAGTGGAATATGACTCTGACGTGGGACACTTTGGACCGTGTCTATGCCTACGTGCCCTTTCACGCAAAAGCAGGGTTCTTCGACCTTTACATACGTATATGCATGGCAGGTATTCGCATATTGAAGAAGTCGCTGCAGCAGCCCAGGCTGACAGTCATTCACATGCCAGGCATCGCTACATCCAGTCTTTACCGGATGCTCGTTGCCAGAGAAGTCGTGATAGAGAACTTCCTGAGGACGCCACCACTCTTCGATCTGAGGCACCCATTGCCTGTCCTTGCTGCCTTCGTAGCCACTCTCATCTGCAAGGAGGTCGCCATTCTGGGACGATTTATTCTTTTTTACGACGAGAACTTCAAGGTGAGTGAGTGAGTGAGGCCGATCACACTAGGCGTGATCCTAACAATGAGCATAGCGTCATTTCTGGTCCCCGAGTTACTTGCGCAAACCAGCTGGAAGTGCGTCATCCGAGTTAAAACACGTTGGCGGGCTAGTTGATTTCAAACCATGATAGAGTGTGTACGCGCGATTGAACGTTGACATGCGCTGTGTCGGTGTATGTGTTTATTTCTACGCCCTCGTTCAGTCGCGCTTACACACTCTACCAAGCGAGTTCTTCTGGCACTGCTTGTATTATAAGCCAAGGTTGCGTACAGAAGCATGGCATCTCACGTCTTCTGTTCGACGTGGACATACATTGCAGACACATCGGCGAGGGTCTCATTCTGACGTTCCGTAAGACGTTTCACTTGCGTGTGCGCGGGCTAGGAGGAAAGGGGTGGCCATTACCGGTAATGTGGGTCTCCGCTTTTAATGCAGCCGCCGCTGCGAATGGCATGGTTGAGCGCGGATGAGCGTGTCCTATTTTGGGGGTAATCGCGGTGAGTTCGAAGGCTAGTGGGCGCTGGATCGCTGATGGCTTTGCATGCGCTATGTTCACGTGCACATGGTTCGCCCTGAAGGAAGAACTAGGAAGAAGGAGAATACGCTCGCCGCTGCTGCCACTCCCCCTCACGCCAGCGTTCTGGCAGCGAGTGCCCACGGTGAATTGTTCTGATTTCTATGGGCGTGTGTGACACCATGCTAGGTAATTCAGTTAGTAAGCGAATGTTGACTGCAGTTTTTAAAGCTGATAAAACGACTAACCCTAACGCATATAGTTGTCTTATAATTTTTTATCCGAATGAATGCTCCGTCTTTCGGGAGAAACTGCAACCTTTTTTGACACTAATAATTTACAATTTCAATGGTAATACTGAAAGAAAGTAGCCTAGATTTACTTCTACTCGTAGCCGTACCGTTTGTATGGTATACGTCCTCATTCATGTAGGCCTCAGAAACTTCGTAAAGTACGACTTGCGCACAAACTGTAGAAACCATAGCATCGATTTGTAATCTGAATAAACGAGAAAGCATATATCTCTCATCAGGAAAGTACAACACGCAGCCTTTCAGCTGCCGATTGCTATGGGCTCTCCGCTGGGCCTACGTGCGTTATTTAACTAATTTAATTTCTCAAAGCGAAATGAGTCAAGTGTATTTGTAAAATACAACTTAAACACAACCTACATACATAATAGCATCGAATTCTCATTCGTATATGAGAAAACAAACGTGAATAGGAATTCAAGGACGATTACGAGAATCCCTAACGCGAAATACGAGCGCCACTCTATACGCGTTCTCATTTCGCGATATATTGAGGCAAAGAAATTTAGAGAGACATGTTACAGGGTCGGCAATTGAGGAAAATCTGATCTGCGGGTCAAACACGTCGGCTTCTATGCGTGACTCGTTGAAGGTCTCTGTATAATTGCTGGTGCCGCTTGGCTTCCAGGAAGTAGTGCGCGATTCGCGTCCTGCATAGAATGCGCTAACAAAACAGTCGCAAGCAATGACAATTAGGATAAATAAATTAAACGGTTTCACGTGCCAAATGCATGATCTGATTATGAGGAACGCCGTACTGAGGGACTCCGGAAATTTGGACCACCTAAGGTTCTTTAACGCGCACCTACATCTAAGTACACGGGTGTTTTCACATTTCGTCTACACCGAAACGCGGCCGCCCTAGCCGGGATTCGGTCCCACGACCTCGTGGTTAACCAACACCATAACCGCTAAGCAACCACGGGGGGTAACGATGAGTATCGAAGCAAGCGCTAAAGAGACTAAACCAAGCAAACCAAACAAGCGGGAGCGTGAGCTAACGCGAGCAAACGACAGTACGAAACGAGTGGTCCGGCTGAGGCCAGATTCGAGTACGCATCGAGTGGTCAGGCAGCTCCTCATGAAACCAGCTTACCAGGCGAGTGTCGTTGAAGAGCGCCGCGCTCATTAGTCTCCGCCGTTCGCGCATCACGTCTTTCATCTGCCGCTCAGCGTTCGCTTCTTCACCATTCGCTGTTGAGCACGTTCACTCGGTTATGCTGCCTTCGCTGCCGACGCTCGTCGCAGGAACGGGTCATTAAGAGCTGCGCTCTCAACCCATTATTCTATTACGCGGAAACTCAAGCACGAACCTCTTATCCAGCCCTGGCGTTTAGGGTGATCACGCTACGAAAGATGCCTGTCAACTAGAGGGCAGCAGCTTCGCTGTAAAGAAATGCAGCAGATCGAACGAGTAGAATGTACAGAAGAGAAGCTTTGTGTGAGTGCATAAAGAGTCGCAACACAAGTACGCGCGCGCGCGCGCACGCACGCACACACACACACACACACACACACACACACACACACACACACACACACACACACACACACACACACACACACACACACACACACACACACACACACACACACACACACACACACACACACACACACACACACACACACACACACACACACACACACACACGCACGCACACGCACACGCGCACGCACACGCGCACGCGCACGCACACACACACACACACACACACACACACACACACACACGTAGCGCAGTTCGAATCTATTCGACTCCGGAATGATTTCGACCCCCTTGGCTTCTTTAATGTGCGCCTAAATGTAAGTACACGGGTGTTTTCTCATTTCGCCCCCACCGTAATGCGGCCGCCGTGGCCGGGACTCGATCCCGCAACGTCGTGCTGAGCAGCCCAACACCATAACCACTGAGCAACTACTGTGGAATTTTCCCCTATCTGGAAGGGCTGATTTCAGAAATGGAACAGAAAAAAATTGGAATAGCTTTACGGCATAGCGCCCTTAAAGGGAAGCTGAAAGGTTTTCCAGAAAAAATGAGTGAACATCTGTACATAATGGTTTTCAACCCTCCGAATTCGAATATCGTATCGAAATTGAGCG